>NC_092111.1:44312880-44357880 GCF_045679555.1 Salvelinus alpinus | reverse complement strand
TGAGACCCACACATCTCCTATAGACAGCTCTGAGACCCACACATCTCCTATAGACAACTCTGAGACCCACACATCTCCTCATATAGACAGCTCTGAGACCCACACATCTCCTATAGACAACTCTGAGACCCACACATCTCCTCATATAAACAGCTCTGAGACCCACACATCTCCTATAGACAACTCTGAGACCCACACATCTCATATAGACAGCTCTGAGACCCACACATCTCATATAGACAGCTCTGAGACCCACACATCTCCTATAGACAACTCTGAGATCCACACATCTCATATAGAGAGCTCTGAGACCCACACATCTCATATAGACAGCTCTGAGACCCACACATCTCCTATAGACAACTCTGAGACCCACACATCTCCTCATATTGACAGCTCTGAGACCCACACATCTCCTATAGACAACTCTGAGACCCACACATCTCCTCATATTGACGGCTCTGAGACCTACACATCTCATATTGACGGCTCTGAGACCCACACATCTCCTCATATAGACAGCTCTGAGACCCACACATCTCCTATAGACAACTCTGAGACCTACACATCTCATATTGACGGCTCTGAGACCTACACATCTCATATTGACAGCTCTGAGACCCACACATCTCATATAGACAACTCTGAGACCCACACATCTCCTCATATTGACAGCTCTGAGACCCACACATCTCATATAGACAGCTCTGAGACCCACACATCTCATATAGACAGCTCTGAGACCCACACATCTCCTCATATAGACAGCTCTGAGACCCACACATCTCCTCATATTGACAGCTCTGAGACCCACACATCTCATATAGACAGCTCTGAGACCCACACATCTCATATAGACAGCTCTGAGACCTACACATCTCATATTGACGGCTCTGAGACCCACACATCTCCTCATATAGACAGCTCTGAGACCCACACATCTCCTCATATAGACAGCTCTGAGACCTACACATCTCATATAGACAGCTCTGAGATCCACACATCTCATATAGACAGCTCTGAGATCCACACATCTCATTTAGACAACTCTGAGGCCCACACATCTCCTCACATAGACAGGAGCATTGTGATAGTTACTTGATCTGTACTTTGCTATATTCTACTATTATTGTCAGACCTTCTGTTACTACTAACAGATTGGTTCCATTCCAGACACTTCAGCCTCCCATTGTGAGGGTGTGTGTGTGTGTGTGTGTGTGTGTGTGTGTGTGTGTGTGTGTGTGTGTGTGTGTGTGTGTGTGTGTGTGTGTGTGTGTGTGTGTGCGTGTGCGTTGGGAGTGTGTGTGTGTGTGTGTGTGTGTGTGTGTGTGTGTGTGTGTGTGTGTGTGTGTGTGTGCGTGCGTGCGTGCGTGCGTGCCTGCGTGCGTGCGTGTGTGTGTGTGTGCGTGCTAATGTGTGTGTGTGTGTGTTCCATACCAGAGCAGTGTGGTAATGAGCCGCTCCACTGTCCATCCAGCTGACAGGTGCGTGTTGTGTTACCGATCACCGTCCTCTGTCCAATACAGCTGAACCGAATCACCGAACCCACCGTCCGACGGTCACCAGAGATCTGGGCGTACGGGGGCATGCTGGGACGGTCGCACAACACCACTAACCAACCACAGGAGAGGAGAGAGAGAAATGGACCAATCAGAAGAGAACATAGAAAGATGCTGACCAATGTTACAATTTCTGTTCTGACTTGTTATATTTTCTAATAAATATACCTAGTTTACCTGTTCTTCCTGAACAAGTCTAGTAAATATACCTAGTTTACCTGTTCTTCCAGAACAAGTCTATTAAATATACCTGGTTTACCTGTTCTTCCAGAACAAGTCTAGTAAATATACCTAGTTTACCTGTTCTTCCAGAACCAGTCTAGTAAATATACCTAGTTGTCACGCCCTGGCCTTAGTATTCTTTGTTTTCTTAATTATTTTGGTTAGGTCAGGGTGTGACATGGGGAATGTATGTGGTTTTTGTAGTGTCTAGGGTGGTTGTAAGGTTTAGGGGGTTTATTAGAGTAGTTGGGTTTATGTTTAGTATAGTAGTCTAGCTGTGTCTATGGTTGAGTGTAGGTATCTAGGAAAGTCTATGGTTGCCTGAATTGGGTCTCAATTAGAGACAGCTGGTTATTGTTGTCTCTGATTTGGAGCCATATTTAAGGCAACCATAGGCTTTAGCTGTTTGTGGGGAATTGTCTATGTTGAACGTTTGTAGCCTGTGTGTGTGTGTGTGTGTGTGTGTGTGTGTGTGTGTGTGTGTGTGTGTGTGTGTGTGTGTGTGTGTGTGTGTGTGTGTGTGTGTGTGTGTGTGTGTGTGTGTGTGTGTGTGTGTGTGTGTGTGTGTGTGTGTGTGTGTGCACTACGTTTATAGCTTCACGGTCGTTTGTTGTTTTTGTATAGTTTGTAATAGTGTTTCGTTTCATGTTCATCTTCGTAGTAAAATAAAAGAAGATGGCTTATTTTCCACATGCTGCGTTTTGGTCCGTCTCTCCTCCACACGATCGTGACAGAATTCCCCACCAACATCGGATCAAGCAGCGTGTGCAACAACAACAGGACCCACCTACACAGGACTATTGGAATTGGGAGGAAATTCTGGACCGCGAAGTACCAGGAGAATATAACCGCCCCAAAGCTGAGCTGGAGGCAGCGAAAGCAGAGAGGCGGAGATATGAGGAGGCAGCAAGGAAACAAGGCTGGAAGCCCGTAAGTCAAACCCAAAAAATTCTTGGGGGGGGGGATCTCGGGTAGTTTAGTTGGGTCAGTCGGGAGACGTGAGCCAACTCCTCCTGCTTACCGTAAGGAGCCGGTGAGGGCGGATTTGGAGGAGAGTGACGCAGAGACAGTAAAGGAGTTAATGGAGAAATTGGAGGAGAGAGTTATGAGGGATGTATTGGTTTGGTGCATGCAGCACGGCATCCGTCCGAATGAACGTGTTGGTGATTTAATGTCACCGGGAACAGCTCTCCATACTCGTCCTGAGGTGCGTGCTAGCCGTCTGGTTAAGACAGTGCCTACAGCACGCACAAAGCCTCCTGTGCGTCTCCAGAGTCCTGTGCGTCCTGTTACTGCTCCTTGCACTAGCCCTGTGGTGTGTGTTCCCAGCCCAGTACCACCAGTGCTGACACCACGCACCAGGCTTCCAGTGCGTATCCAGAGCCCTGTTCCTCCTCCACGCACTCTCCCTGTGGTGCGTGTCTCCAGCCCAGTGCCTCCAGTCCCGGCACCACGCACCAAGCCTCCTGTGCGTCTCCAGAGCCCTGTACGCACTGATCCTTCTCCCCGCACTCGTCCTGAGGTGCGTGTCCTCAGCCCGGTACCACCAGTTCTGGTACCACGCACCAGTCCTATAGTGCACCTTGAGAACTCAGTGTGCCCTGTTGTTGTTCCCCGCACTAGCCTGAAGGTGCGTGTCCTTAGCCCGGTACCTCCAGTTCCGGCACCACGCACCAGGCCTACAGTGCGTCTCAGCCGGCCAGAGTCTGCCGTCTGCCCAACGGTGCCTGAACTGCCCGTCTGCCAAGCGGCGCCTGAACTGCCCGTCTGCCAAGCGGCGCCTGAACTGCCCGTCTGCCAAGCGGCGCCTGAACTGCCCGTCTGCCCAACGGCGCCTGAACTGCCCGTCTGCCCAACGCCGTCTGAACTGTCCGTCTGCCAAGCGCCGCATGAACTGCCCGTCTGTATTGAGCCTTCAAAGCCGCCCGTCTGCCATGAGCCTGCAAAGCCGCCTGTCTGCCATGAGCCTACAGAGCCGTCCGCCAGACAGGAGCCGCTAGAGCCTTCCGCCAGACAGGAGCCGCTAGAGCCTTCCGCCAGAACGGATCAGCCAGAGCCTTCCGCCAGACCGGATCAGCCAGAGCCTTCCGCCAGACCGGATCAGCCAGAGCCTTCCGCCAGACCGGATCAGCCAGAGCCTTCCGCCAGACCGGATCAGCCAGAGCCTTCCGCCAGACCGGATCAGCCAGAGCCTTCCGCCAGACCGGATCAGCCAGAGCCTTCCGCCAGACCGGATCAGCCAGAGCCTTCCGCCAGAACGGATCAGCCAGAGCCTTCCGCCAGCCATGACCAGCCAGAGCCATCAGCGAGCCATGACCAGCCAGAGCCGTCAGCGAGCCATGACCAGCCAGAGCCGTCAGCGAGCCATGACCAGCCAGAGCCGTCAGCGAGCCATGACCAGCCAGAGCCGTCAGCGAGCCATGACCAGCCAGAGCCGTCAGCGAGCCATGACCAGCCAGAGCCGTCAGCGAGCCATGACCAGCCAGAGCCGCCAACCAGACAGGATCTGCCAGAGCCGCCAACCAGACAGGATCTGCCAGAGCCGCCAACCAGACAGGATCTGCCAGAGCCGCCAACCAGACAGGATCTGCCAGAGCCGCCAACCAGACAGGATCTGCCAGTACCGCCAACCAGACAGGATCTGCCAGAGCCGCCAGCCAGCCATTAGCGTCCAGAGCCATCAGCCAGCCATGAGCGTCCAGAGCCATCAGCCAGCCATGAGCAGCCAGATCCGTCAGCCAGCCATGAGCAGCCAGATCCGTCAGCCAGCCATGAGCCGTCCAGCCAGGATCCGCCAGAGCCGTCCAGCCAGGATCCGCCAGAGCCGTCATCCAGCCAGGATCCGTCCCTCAGTCCGGAGCTGCCGTCCCTCAGTCCGGAGCTGCCCCTTATCCTGGTGCTGCCCCTTAGTCCGGAGCTGCCCCTTATCCTGGTGCTGCCCCTTATCCTGGTGCTGCCCCTTATCCTGGTGCTGCCCCTTAATCCAGTGCTGCCCCTTAGTCCGGTGCTGCCCCTTAGTCCGGTGCTGCCCCTTAGTCCGGTGCTGCCCCTTAGTCCGGTGCTGCCCCTTAGTCCGGTGCTGCCCCTTAGTCCGGTGCTGCCCCTTAGTCCGGTGCTGCCCCTTAGTCCGGTGCTGCCTCTTAGTCTGGTGCTGCCCCTTAGTCCGGTGCTGCCCCTTAATCCGGTGCTGCCCCTTAGTCTGGTGCTGCCCCTTATCCCGGTGCTGCCCCTTAATCCGGTGCTGCCCCTTAGTCCGGTGCTGCCCCTTATCCCGGTGCTGCCCCTTAATCCGGTGCTGCCTCTTAGTCTGGTGCTGCCCCTTAGTCCGGTGCTGCCCCTTATCCCGGTGCTGCCCCTTAGTCCGGTGCTGCCCCTTAGTCCGGTGCTGCCCCTTAGTCCGGTGCTGCCCCTTAGTCCGGTGCTGCCCCTTAATCCAGTGGGGTTAATGTGGAGGGTGGCCATTTGGAGGAGGCTACGAAAGCGGGTAGTGACTATGGTGGGGTGGGGACCACGACCAGTGCCGGAGCCGCCGCCGTGGACGGAAGCCCACCCAGACCCTCCCCTAGACTATGTGCTGGTGCGCCCGGAGTTCGCACCTTAAGGGGGGGGTTATGTCACGCCCTGGCCTTAGTATTCTTTGTTTTCTTAATTATTTTGGTTAGGTCAGGGTGTGACATGGGGAATGTATGTGGTTTTTGTAGTGTCTAGGGTGGTTGTAAGGTTTAGGGGGTTTATTAGAGTAGTTGGGTTTATGTTTAGTATAGTAGTCTAGCTGTGTCTATGGTTGAGTGTAGGTATCTAGGAAAGTCTATGGTTGCCTGAATTGGGTCTCAATTAGAGACAGCTGGTTATTGTTGTCTCTGATTGGGAGCCATATTTAAGGCGACCATAGGCTTTAGCTGTTTGTGGGGAATTGTCTATGTTGAACGTTTGTAGCGTGTGTGTGTGTGTGTGTGTGTGTGTGTGTGTGTGTGTGTGTGTGTGTGTGTGTGTGTGTGTGTGTGTGTGTGTGTGTGTGTGTGTGTGTGTGTGTGTGTGTGTGTGTGTGTGTGTGTGTGTGTGTGTGTGTGTGTGTGTGTGTGCACTACGTTTATAGCTTCACGGTCGTTTGTTGTTTTTGTATAGTTTGTAATAGTGTTTCGTTTCATGTTCATCTTCGTAGTAAAATAAAAGAAGATGGCTTATTTTCCACATGCTGCGTTTTGGTCCGTCTCTCCTCCACACGATCGTGACACTAGTTTACCTGTTCTTCCAGAACAAGTCTAGTAAATATACCTAGTTTACCTGTTCTTCCAGGTATAATCAATTTAATTACAGTAACCAACTTCCTATAGTTCTCCTGAAGTAAGGCCTTCTGGGAAAGAACATCAAACAATGGCTGTGTTTGTGTGCAGCCCTTACAGGAGCACTGGGGCACATAGCGGTGCTATTTTAAACCGCAAGTGTGTGTGTGTGTTAAAATCACATGGTGTGTGTGTGTTAAAATCCCACGGTGTGTGTGTGTTTAAATCCCATAGTGTGTGTGTTAAAATCCCACGGTGTGAGCGTCTGGTACTCACACAGACACTTGGGCAGTGATCGGTCCCAGGTGCCGTCTCCCTGGCAGGACAGAGTGCTGGTTCCCAGTAGGTAGTAACCAGGGTTACAGCGGTAGGACACGGCGGTCTGGAAGCTGTAAGGAGCAGGGCCTTCAGACAACACCTGTCTGTCGCTGTCCTCTACATGACCTGGCTCTGTGCAGTTCACAACTAGAGGACAAAGTGAGGAAGAGTGGAGGGGGCAAATAGGGAGAGCGTTAAAAGAAGAGCTGGTGTGTGTGTATACAAGCAGGAACAAGCACACACACACACACACACACACACACACACACACACACACACACACAGCACATACTTCAACATACTGTGCACATGCAGATTACATTTCCATATGCTAAAATACAGTACATATGCTGTATAACATACAATGACGTAGCAAGTGAAGCTGTTTACACATTTAATTTCTGGGAGGAAATTAGCCACCATCAATTCCTCCACCCATCCTTTCTCCTCCCAAAACACCCATTCATCCATCCATCCATCCATCCCACCGACCCACCCACCCACCTACCTACCCACCCACCTACCTACCTACCTACCTACCTACCTACCTACCTACCTACCTACCTACCTACCTACCTACCTACCTACCTACCTACCTACCTACCTACCTACCTGGAGGGAGAGAGGGAGAGAGGAAGAGAGGGAAGAGAGAGGGGGAGGGAGAGATGGGGGATGGAGGGAGAGAGGGAGAGAGGGAGAGGGAGAGGGAGAGAGATGGCAGGAACACCTCTGGGAAACACAAACACTGTTGTCAGTTTAACACCGGAGGGAGGGATGGATCATGAGAGAACACAGGACCACTGAGAACGACAGACAACAGACAGAGGAAGGGAGGGAGGGAGGCAGTGAAGGAGGGAGGGAGGAGAGAGGAAGGGAGGAGGGGGAGGGATGGAGGGAGAGAGGAGGGGAGGAGGGGGAGGGATGGAGGGATAGGCAGAGAGACAGAGGCAGAGGTACCAAGGGAGAGACAGAGGCAGAGGTACCAAGGGAGAGACAGAGGCAGAGGTACCAAGGGAGAGACAGAGGCAGAGGTACCAAGGGAGAGACAGAGGCAGAGGTACCAAGGGAGAGACAGAGGGAGAGGTACCAAGGGAGAGACAGAGGCAGAGGTACCAAGGGAGAGACAGAGGCAGAGGTACCAAGGGAGAGACAGAGGCAGAGGTACCAAGGGAGAGACAGAGGCAGAGGTACCAAGGGAGAGACAGAGTGGGTGGAGACAGAGTGGAGAGGAGAAGAGGAGGGGGTGGAGACAGAGTGGAGAGGAGGGGGTGGAGACAGAGTGGAGAGGAGGGGGTGGAGACAGAGTAGAGAGGAGAGAGGTATGGTGGGTGTCAGGGTCACAGCTGTCTGACACCACTGTCTGGATGGAAGTGTGTGGGGTTGATGAGTTCAATATTCATGTGGAGAAGTCCACAGACACTCTCCAAAAGGCTTTCGAAGCCACCATCGACTCAGTGGGTTTTGTCCAACATGTCTTGGAATCTACGTAATGCAACAATCATACCCTGGATCTAGCTTCCAGTTGGCTCAATCATCCCCCTTCCTGTCCTCTGTTATCATTCCCCAGGTCGTTGTCGTAAATGAGAATGTGTTCAGTTAATTTACCTGGTGAGGGTTGAATTTAATTTAAATAAGAAATAGTTGTGTTTTGGTAAAATGTTCTGTAAATGTTTTTCCTCATATTCCTGGACTATCGCTCATTTTATTCTGTTTGCTTCCGTAAATCCCAGCTCTGTGGAGTGTACAGCTTAAAGTGGTCCTATGGACAGATACTCCAATCTCTGCTGTGGAGCTTTGCAGCTCCTTCAGGGTTATCTTTGGTCTTTTCGTTGCCTCTTAGATTAATACCCTCCTTGCCTGGTCTGTGAGTTTTGGTGGGTGGCCCTCTCTTGACAGGTTTGTTGTGGTGCCATATTCTTTCCGTGTTTTTAATAATGGTATTAATTGGTGCTCCGTGGGATGTTCAAAATATCAGATATTTTTTTATAACCCAACCCTGATCTGTACATCTCCACAACTTTGTCCCTGGCCTGTTTTGGAGAGCTCCTTGGTCTTCATGGTGCCGCTTGCTTGGTGGTGTTGCAGACTCTGGGGCCTTTCAGAACAGGTGAATACAGTATATACTGAGATCATGTGACACTTAGATTGCACACAGGTTGACTTAATTTAATGAATTATGTGACTTCTGAATGTAATTGGTTTCACCAGCTCTTATTCGGGGGCTTCATATTAAAGGGGTGAATACATATGCACGCGCCACTTTTCCATTCAAATTATTTAAACTTTTTTGAAATGTTTTATTTTATTTTTTTAATATTTTTTTTTCATTTCACTTCAACAATTTAGACTATTTTGTGTATGTCCAATACATGAAATCCAAATAAAAATCAATTTAAATTACAGGTTGTAATGCAACAAAATAGGAAAACGCCAGTGGGGGATGAATACTTTTGCACGGCACTGTACATGTTGAAGAGGGTGGGGCTTAAGCTGCATCCCTGTCTCACCCCACTGCCCTGTGGAAAGAAATGTGTGTGTTTTTTGCCATTTTTAATCGCACACTCCTTGTTTGTCTACATGGATTTGATAATGTTGTATGTCAGGCTTCAAGACGGGTCACCCCAGCTCTTCTCTCTGTCATGGAGGCACTCCACACTGCCAAAGCAGTTGACTCTCTCTCCTCTGTTCTCATCCTCCCAGATCTGCTGCTTCGACACTGTGAACCGTTAGATTCTCTTCTCTCAGGGCTGGGCGTCTCAGGTTCTGAACACTTTTGGATTGGATCCTACCTGACAGGCCACTCCTACCAGGTG
The DNA here is from genome assembly GCF_045679555.1 of Salvelinus alpinus. Classification (NCBI taxonomy): domain Eukaryota; kingdom Metazoa; phylum Chordata; class Actinopteri; order Salmoniformes; family Salmonidae; genus Salvelinus; species Salvelinus alpinus. The sequence continues at coordinate 44,348,685 of NC_092111.1, read as the reverse complement.
ACGTGGAGAGGATCTGTGTCATGTGTTGTCATGTGGTGTCGATGCCATGCTATGTTGTTGTCTTAGGCCACTCGTTATGTGTTGTTGTGGTGGCTCTCTTGTCATGATGTGTGTTTTGTCCTATATTAAAATGTTGAATCCCAGCCCCTGTCCCTGCTGGAGGCCTTTTGCCTTTTGGTAGACCGTCATTGTAAATAAGAAATTGTTAAGAAGAACTGCCTAGTTAAATAATGGTTAAAAAATAAAAAAAAAAGTTGGTGCTCTCATGCATGCTTCAGTGTTGTTTGCAGTAGGATTTTATCTTAGTCCTGTATTAATGTTCTGCTGAAGGTCATAACAGAGATTTCTTATTAGTGTCCAGATTAATGTCCCGCTCCTTGAAAGTAGCACATCTACCCTTTAGCTCAGTGTGGATGTTGCCTGTGTTCCATGGCTTTTGGTTGGGATACGTATGTAGGGTCATTGATGCACTTAATGATGAAGCCGTTTTATAAAGTTTTATAGTCCCTGGACACTAGGAGCACTGCTTCTGAATAACAATTTTAATGTTTTCTTATGGGCTTAAACCTTGGGATCGCACAACAGCTGTTATTGACAAATAGACACAGACCGCCACCCCTTATCTTACCGGAGGCAGCTGTTCTGTCGTGCTGTTGAACGTTGTCCATGTCGTCGTTCAGCCACGACTCGGTGAAACATAAGATATTACATTTTTGAATGTCCCCTTGGTAGGGTAGTCTCAAACGGAGCTCTTCCCGTCTTTAACCCTCCTGTTGTGTTCGTTTCATTCATTAATTCTGTGTTCAGCGGTCCAAAATGACCGTCCCCATTATAGCTGATTATAAATCCATAATAATACATATATTATCGCCTAATGTTGTGTTAGATCTTTTTATCAACTAAGTTCTTGTAAATATTACACATTTTTTAACTTCTATTTGCTGTTTATGGCCTGTAGAACTCATTGACCTGAGCTCATACAACTAGTTTTTGAGTTAAAAAAAGCATAATGTGTGGATTATTTTGACTATAACAAATACTCAGATGAAACATATTGTGCTATTTATCACAGATTACTTTGTGTCAACGTTTACTCTCTCCTCCTCACCAGTATCACGATCAAAGATATGATCAAGTGTGTGTGTGTGTGTGTGTGTGTGTGTGTGTGTGTGTGTGTGTGTGTGTGTGTGTGTGTGTGTGTGTGCGTGTGTGTGTGTGTGTGTGTGTGTGTGTGCTCAAACACACATGAATATGGGGGTCTGGGAGAGGAAGTGTGTCCATCTGATGAATGGGCATGTGCCTGAACTCAATTTTATACAGTAATTGTAGTCTCACCTATTCATTTCTAATGACCGGAAACGTAACAGGTGAACAAAAGTTAAACAAAACACCCAAAATGTAATGAAAATCATCTAAATGTATGTTGTGTGTTCAGATGCAAATGGAACCTTATGACAATCAGATTAAATGAACTACATTATCTCAGAGAGAAAACGTGTAAATGGGTCCAATTTGACCGGAAGACAGCAGGAGGGTTCATACAGCACGCTGGCCAATAGAACAGATGGTAGAGGGAAGTTACCGGATCTGTGTCTCCTCTCCAATGACGGGGCGTTTGGGTTCCGGAAGCAGCACTAAATCTTTCTCCTTTAGTGTAATATTACTGTTTATGTGACTGCTAAATAAATGTCTGTGTATAATATTAATGAACTCCTTTGTATGCCAATGCCTTTAAAAGCTTCTTCACTTCCACGGCCAAAACAGATACATCATCCTCAACACAACACTAAATCACCCACAAATAGCTGGTACAATATACTTATTATATATATATTTTTAAATGCTGAACTTTAGAGCATATTATTTGCAACCTGAGGTGGTAATCATCATTTATATACTCTATACGTATCACTGTTTAGCATAACATAGCATAAGGGTTCCGATTAGGCTTCACATTGACTACATATTGTCTAGGGACTGCCCTATGAGCAAGGGGCTGGAGAAACGTTGATATTAAAAAAAAAAACGTATGGGGGTCTCTTGAGCAAACAGAGAAAAGAGAGAGGATGATAGACAGAGACAGAGACAGAGACAGAGACAGAGACAGAGACAGAGACAGAGACAGAGAGAGAGAGAGAGGATGGAGGAGGAGAGGAGCAGAAGTGATTAATCTCATCCCCTGGCGTCTCACCAGAACATCGCCCACCTAGCTAACTTGTGAACGTGTGATTTTCCCTCTTCTCTGTTTCACAGGCAGATGCAAAAGCCTGTGTCACTCACACACACACACACACACACACACACACACACACACACACACACACACACACACACACACACACACACACACACACACACACACACACACACACACACACACACACACACACACACACACACACTTGTTTGCTCAAAAGGAGGTTGTGTCATGTCATCGCTACGATAGTCATGTCTGTCACATCGGTGATGAGCGTGCCATCTCTCTCTATCTGCTCTCTCTCTCAATTCAATTGAGCTAACGTAGGCTAATGCGGTTAGCATGAGGTTGTAAGTAACAAGACATTTCCCAAAACTTAATTTGTTAATCTAACTGCACTGTCCAATTTACAGTAGCTATTAAAGTGAAAGAATACCATGCTATTGTTTGAGGAGAATGCAGAATTTTGAACATGAAAAGTTATTAATAAACAAATTAGGCACATTGGGCAGTCTTGATACAAATTTTGAACATAATATGCAATGGTTCATTGGATCAGTCTAAAACTTAGCACATACACTGCTGCCATCTAATGGACAAAATCACAATTGCAGCTGGGCTGGAATAATACATTATGGCCCTTCCCTTCATTATATTATCTTTTGATCTATTGTGTTATATTCTACTACATTCCCTTCACATTTCCATAAAATTGAAAAAGTGTTTCCTTTCAAATTATACCAATAATATGCATATCCTTGCTTCAGGGCCTGACCTACAGGCAGTTAGATTTGGGTATGTCATTTCAGGAAAACATTTAAAAAAAGAGGTGGATCCTAAAGAGATTAATTAAGGGCTTTATTGGCATGGGAAACATATGTTTACATTGCCAATAAAGCAAGTGAAAGAGATAATAAACAAAAAGTGAAATAAACAATAAAAATGAACAGTAAACATTACACTCACAAAAGTTCCAAAATAGCCAGAATAGAAAGCGCAGTGGGAGGCCCCGGTGCACAACTGAGCAAGAGGACAAGTACATTAGAGTGTCTAGTTTGAGAAACAGACGCCTCACAAGTCCTCAACTGGCAGCTTCATTAAATAGTACCCGCAAAACACCAGTCTCAACGTCAACAGTGAAGAGGCGACTCCGGGATGCTGGCCGTCTAGGCAGAGTTCCTCTGTCCAGTGTCTGTGTTCTTTTGCCCATTTTGATATTTTCTTTTTTTGGCCAGTCTGAGATATGGCTTTATCTTTGCAACTCTGCCTATAACTTCCATATAACTCAGAGATAGTCTGTAGACCAATGCAGCAGCAGGCCTATAACTCAGAGATAGTCTGTAGACCAATGCAGCAGCAGGCCTATAACTCAGAGATAGTCTGTAGACCAATGCAGCAGCAGGCCTATAACTCAGAGATAGTCTATAGACCAATGCAGTAGCAGGCCTATAACTCAGAGATAGTCTATAGACCAATGCAGCAGCAGGCCTATAACTCAGAGATAGTCTGTAGACCAATGCAGCAGCAGGCCTATAACTCAGAGATAGTCTGTAGACCAATGCAGCAGCAGGCCTATGACTCAGAGATAGTCTGTAGACCAATGCAGCAGCAGGCCTATAACTCAGAGATAGTCTGTAGACCAATGCAGCAGCAGGCCTATAACTCAGAGATAGTCTATAGACCAATGCAGCAGCAGGCCTATAACTCAGAGATAGTCTGTAGACCAATGCAGCAGCAGGCCTATAACTCAGAGATAGTCTGTAGACCAATGCAGCAGCAGGCCTATAACTCAGAGATAGTCTATAGACCAATGCAGCAGCAGGCCTATAACTCAGAGATAGTCTGTAGACCAATGCAGCAGCAGGCCTATAACTCAGAGATAGTCTGTAGACCAATGCAGCAGCAGGCCTATAACTCAGAGATAGTCTGTAGACCAATGCAGCAGCAGGCCTATAACTCAGAGATAGTCTGTAGACCAATGCAGCAGCAGGCCTATAACTCAGAGATAGTCTATAGACCAATGCAGCAGCAGGCCTATAACTCAGAGATAGTCTGTAGACCAATGCAGCAGCAGGCCTATAACTCAGAGATAGTCTATAGACCAATGCAGCAGCAGGCCTATAACTCAGAGATAGTCTATAGACCAATGCAGCAGCAGGCCTATAACTCAGAGATAGTCTATAGACCAATGCAGCAGCAGGCCTATAACTTCCAAATGTCAACTAAGACAAAATAGGCTGCATAAAGCCGACAAATTAAAACGGGTTATTTCATGAATGTCTCTCCTCAGCTTGCTGTAATGGGAGATTTATCAAATAAACAATCAAATGGCATTCAAATCACACAATGAGACAATAACAATGCTAGAATTGGTAAGAGAGAGCTGTGCCATTCTGGAGAGAGACTCTCTTATATCTTCACAACACACCCCTGCTCTGCTGAGCCATTCTGCAGAGAGACTGACCTATATCTGCACCTCTCCCCTTCTTCCTGTCTCAACATTTGAATTTATATTCAAGCCACATTATCTTCAAACATATTTAACTGACAGCCGCATCTCAGTAATCATCTAGGCCTGTTGTCACTCGGCTGCCAAAGCAAGCCTAGGCCGACTAGCTTGTGATATGAAACAATACACAGCTATTATTATTTTTTAAATAAGCTAACGATCATTGATTCCTCTGTGGCTAAATCATGTTGATCTTGAAGGATTTCATGTATTTCTGTAGAGACAGGAGTAATTATATCATTTTAGCTAATGTATTTAAATGTACTTTCTTATAGAACCCACCACTATGACAGTCAAAGGCACAGTCCTAGTTGTTGCTTCTAAGTTTCTAACAGATATTTTAACCTCTGTCACGTATGGAACCGCTATAAGGTGTTCTGTTTAGAATGGTGTTATCCCAGGTGTTCTGTTTAGAATGGTGTTATCCCAGGTGTTCTGTCTAGAATGGTGTTATCCAGGTGTTCTGTCTAGAATGGTGTTATCCCAGGTGTTCTGTCTAGAATGGTGTTATCCCAGGTGTTCTGTCTAGAATGGTGTTATCCCAGGTGTTCTGTTTAGAATGGTGTTATCCCAGGTGTTCTGTCTAGAATGGTGTTATCCCAGGTGTTCTGTCTAGAATGGTGTTATCCCAGGTGTTCTGTTTAGAATGGTGTTATCCCAGGTGTTCTGTCTAGAATGGTGTTATCCCAGGTGTTCTGTTTAGAATGGTGTTATCCCAGGTGTTCTGTTTAGAATGGTGTTATCCCAGGTGTTCTGTTTAGAATGGTGTTATCCCAGGTGTTCTGTTTAGAATGGTGTTATCCCAGGTGTTCTGTCTAGAATGGTGTTATCCCAGGTGTTCTGTCTAGAATGGTGTTATCCGGCAAATTGCATTTTGGCCAATGTTTGAAAGTGATGTTTTAATTGGCTGGTTCATTACAGGAGTAGCATGTTGTGTTCAGGTGAATTAATTTAAAGGTGATTTCTGTGACTCTGAGCACAGTGGCTGGACGACCTAATGGATTCAGCACCTAATACGTATCGGTCCGGTAAATTCAAATCTTACCGGTCACGTTGTCCGGGTCAAATCTTCCTAACGGAAACCCCGAATCACACACATCCACTCCCATTGAACAAGTCGTAAAAAAAGACCCACCCACACACACACACACACACACACACACACACACACACACACACACACACACACACACACACACACACACACACACACACACACACACACACACACACACACACACACACAGCTACGCACACACATATACACAGCTACACATCTACACACACACACAACTACACACACACACACACAACTACACAACTACACAAACATATACACAGCTACACAACTACACACACACACACAACTACACAAACAAACATACACAACTACACACAGCTACACACACACATACACAGCCACACACACACAGTTACCCCCCCCACACACACACACACACACACACACACACACATCCACAGCCACACACACTTCTCGGCCCCCAGACTCTTACTTCTACACTTGGGTAGGGTGTTGCTCCACTGTCCGTTGGACTGGCAGTGAGACTCCGCAGCCCCCAGCAGGATGTACCCAGAGTGGCACAGGAAGCGCACCACGTTGTTCAGGTTGAACTGTGTTCCCTGGGTAACGCCAAAGGTAGGGTTGCCCGGGTGACCGCATGTGATTGCTGCGGACATAAATAAGACACACATATCCATCACTATCAAAGACCAGGCCTGAAATCAACTTTCAACACTACGCAAAAACACATACGTTTTCCAATGCTATTCCACCTTAGCCAGTAGAAGCCATAGCATATAGGACGACCCAAGACTACAAGCCCCATATAGGACGACCCAAGACTACAAGCCCCCTATAGGTAGACCCAAGACTACAAGCCCCTATAGGTAGACCCAAGACTACAAGCCCCTATAGGTAGACCCAAGACTACAAGCCCCATATAGGTAGACCCAAGACTACAAGCCCCATATAGGACGACCCAAGACTACAAGCCCCCTGTAGGTAGACCCAAGACTACAAGCCCCTATAGGTAGACCCAAGACTACACGCCCCTGTAGGACGACCCAAGATACAAGCCCCATATAGGATGACCCAAGACTACAAGCCCCCTATAGGACGACCCAAGACTACAAGCCCCCTATAGGACGACCCAAGAATACAAGCCCCCTATAGGACGACCCAAGACTACAAGCCCCCTATAAGACAACCCAAGAATACAAGCCCCCTATAGGATGACCCAAGACTACAAGCCCCTATAGGACGACCCAAGACTACAAGCCCCCTATAGGATGACCTAAGACTACAAGCCCCTATAGGACGACCCAAGACTACAAGCCCCCTATAGGATGACCCAAGACTACAAGCCCCTATAGGACGACCCAAGACTACAAGCCCCCTATAGGATGACCCAAGACTACAAGCCCCTATAGGACGACCCAAGACTACAAGCCCCATATAGGACGACCCAAGACTACAAGCCCCTGTAGGTAGACCCAAGACTACAAGCCCCCTATAGGTAGACCCACGACTACAAGCCCCTGTAGGTAGACCCAAGACTACAAGCCCCCTATAGGACAACCCAAGACTACAAGCCCCTATAGGTAGACCCAAGACTACAAGCCCCTATAGGTAGACCCAAGACTACAAGCCCCCTATAGGTAGACCCACGACTACAAGCCCCTGTAGGTAGACCCAAGACTACAAGCCCCCTATAGGTAGACCCACGACTACAAGCCCCTATAGGTAGACCCACGACTACAAGCCCCTATAGGACGACCCAAGACTACAAGCCCCTGTAGGTAGACCCAAGACTACAAGCCCCTGTAGGTAGACCCAAGACTACAAGCCCCTGTAGGTAGACCCAAAATTACAAGTCCCTGTAGGTAGACCCAAGACTACAAGCCCCTGTAGGTAGACCCAAGACTACAAGCCCCTGTAGGTAGACCCAAGACTACAAGCCCCATATAGGACGACCCAAGACTACAAGCCCCCTATAGGTAGACCCAAGACTACAAGCCCCATATAGGTAGACCCAAGACTACAAGCCCCATATAGGACGACCCAAGACTACAAGCCCCCTATAGGTAGACCCAAGACTACAAGCCCCCTATAGGTCGACCCAAGACTACAAGCCCCCTATAAGACAACCCAAGAATACAAGCCCCCTATAGGTAGACCCAAGACTACAAGCCCCCTATAGGACGACCCAAGACTACAAGCCCCTGTAGGTAGACCCAAGACTACAAGCCCCTGTAAGTAGACCCAAGACTACAAGCCCCCTATAGGTAGACCCAAGACTACAAGCCCCCTATAGGACGACCCAAGACTACAAGTCCCTGTAGGTAGACCCAAGACTACAAGCCCCTGTAGGTAGACCCAAGACTACAAGCCCCCTATAGGACGACCCAAGACTACAAGCCCCTGTAGGACGACCCAAGACTACAAGCCCCATATAGGACGACCCAAGACTACAAGCCCTTACTGGACGACCCAAGACTACAAGCCCCCTATAGGTAGACCCAAGACTACAAGCCCCATATAGGACGACCCAAGACTACAAGCCCCCTATAGGTAGACCCAAGACTACAAGCCCCCTATAGGTAGACCCAAGACTACAAGCCCCCTATAAGACAACCCAAGAATACAAGCCCCCTATAGGACGACCCAAGACTACAAGCCCCTATAGGACGACCCAAGACTACAAACCCCCTATAGGACGACCCAAGACTACAAGCCCCTATAGGTAGACCCAAGACTACAAGCCCCCTATAGGACGACCCAAGACTACAAGCCCCTATAGGTAGACCCAAGACTACAAGCCCCCTATAGGTAGACCCAAGACTACAAGCCCCCTATAGGACGACCCAAGACTACAAGCCCCTGTAGATAGACCCAAGACTACAAGCCCCCTATAGGACGACCCAAGACTACAAGCCCCTGTAGATAGACCCAAGACTACAAGCCCCCTATAGGACGACCCAAGACTACAAGCCCTTACTGGACGACCCAAGACTACAAGCCCCCTATAGGTAGACCCAAGACTACAAGCCTCCTATAGGTAGACCCAAGACTACAAGCCTCCTATAGGTAGACCCAAGACTACAAGCCCCATATAGGACGACCCAAGACTACAAGCCCCCTATAGGTAGACCCAAGACTACAAGCCTCCTATAGGTAGACCCAAGACTACAAGCCTCCTATAGGTAGACCCAAGACTACAAGCCCCATATAGGACGACCCAAGACTACAAGCCCCTATAGGTAGACCCAAGACTACAAGCCTCCTATTAGTAGACCCAAGACTACAAGCCCCTATAGGTAGACCCAAGACTACAAGCCCCTATAGGTAGACCCAAGCCTACAAGCCTCCTATAGGTAGACCCAAGACTACAAGCCCCTATAGGTAGACCCAAGACTACAAGCCCCTATAGGTAGACCCAAGACCACAAGCCCCTATAGGTAGACCCAAGACTACAAGCCCCTATAGGTAGACCCAAGACTACAAGCCCCATATAGGTAGACTCAAGACTACAAGCCACTGTAGGTAGACCCAAGACTACAAGCCCCCTATAGGACGACCCAAGACTACAAGCCCCCTATAGGACGACCCAAGACTACAAGCCCCTGTAGGTAGACCCAAGACTACAAACCCTTACTGGACGACCCAAGACTACAAGCCCCCTATAGGACGACCCAAGACTACAAGCCCCCTATAGGACGACCCAAGACTACAAGCCCCTATAGGTAGACACAAGACTACAAGCCCCCTATAAGACAACCCAAGACTACAAGCCCCCTATAGGACGACCCAAGACTACAAGCCCCCTATAGGACGACCCAAGACTACAAGCCCCCTATAGGACGACCCAAGACTACAAGCCCCTTATAGGACGACCCAAGACTACAAGCCCCCTATAGGACGACCCAAGACTACAAGCCCCCTATAGGACGACCCAAGACTACAAGCCCCCTATAGGACGACCCAAGACTACAAGCCCCCTATAGGACGACCCAAGACTACAAGCCCCCTATAGGACGACCCAAGACTACAAGCCCCCTATAGGACGACCCAAGACTACAAGCCCCCTATAGGATGACCCAAGACTACAAGCCCCCTATAGGACGACCCAAGACTACAAGCCCTTACTGGACGACCCAAGACTACAAGCCCCTTATAGGACGACCCAAGACTACAAGCCCCCTATAGGACGACCCAAGACTACAAGCCCCCTATAGGACGACCCAAGACTACAAGCCCCTATAGGACGCCCCAAGACTACAAGCCCCCTATAGGACGACCCAAGACTACAAGCCCCTATAGGACGACCCAAGACCACATTTACCTATCAGGAGACACAATGGTTGAACAATTCTACTAACTTTCCCAAGATTCACAGGTTTTCTGGTAATCCCCGGTTGGATGATTCCTGGATTCCCTGCTTATTCCATCCTGAGTCTGAAAACATTCTAACCCGTCATTGTTTTGGGAGAAAGTTACCATCTGAAAGCCACTGTCTCTGGGTACTTACGGACACAGACAGGGGTACGTCCGGACCAGCGGTGGTCCTGTTCACAGATTCGTACAGACACCCCGATGAGTCTGAATCCGGGGTTACACTGGTAGACCACACTACCTCTGTAGTTATAGTTCTCTCCTATGATCTGACCATTCACTATTGGTTCTGGGGTACCACAGTGACCCGCTAGAGAGGAGGGACAGAACAGAGAGAGACAAAGAATAAAACACAATGTTTGACCAGACACTATGATCTGATTCTTTGTGAAAATAGCTTGATCAGATTAATGTTCAGAGAAGCTGAAATACAAAAATGGGATTGAGACGGTTACATCTGTCTCTAGCTGGTTCTGGTTCTCTCACCGAGACACTGGACCTGAGATCCACTCCAGAGGCCATTGGACATGCACTCTCTGACCCGGGAACCAACCAGCGTATAGCCTGTGTTACAGGAGAAGATGGCTGTTGCTCCGAACACCGTCAGCGTCCCGATCTTATTACCATTCGGAGGAGTGCCCAGGTCCCCACAGGAGATTACTGAGGAGAGGAGAGGAGAAGGGAGGAGAGGAGAGGAGAAGGGAGGAGTGGAGAAGGGAGGATAGGAGAGGAGGGGAGAAGGGAGGAAAGGAGAGGGGAGAAGGGAGGAGAGGAGAGGAGGGGAGAAGGGAGGAGAGGAGAGGAGAGGAGAAGGGAGGAGTGGAGAAGGGAGGATAGGAGAGGAGGGGAGAAGGGAGGAAAGGAGAGGGGAGAAGGGAGGAGAGGAGAGGAGGGGAGAAGGGAGGAGAGGAGAGGAGAAGGGAGGAGTGGAGAAGGGAGGATAGGAGAGGAGGGGAGAAGGGAGGAGAGGAGAGGGGAGAAGGGAGGAGAGGAGAGGAGGGGAGGGGAGAAGTGAGGAGAGGAGAGGAGAGGCGAGGAGAGGAGAGGAGAAGGGAGGACAGGAGAGGAGAAGGGAGGAGGGGAGAAGGGAGGAGAGGAGAGGAGGGGAGAAGGGAGGAGTGGGGAAGGGAGGTGAGGAGAGGAGAGGAGAAGGGAGGAGAAGAGAGGAGGGGAGAAGGGAGGAGTGGAGAAGGAAGGAGAGGAGAGGAGGGGAGAAGGGAGGAGTGGAGAAGGGAGGAGAGGAGAGGAGAAGGGAGGAGTGGAGAAGGAAGGAGAGGAGAGGAGGGGAGAAGGGAGGAGTGGAGAAGGGAGGAGAGGAGGGGAGAAGGGAGGAGTGGAGAAGGAAGGAGAGGAGAGGAGGGGAGAAGGGAGGAGTGGGGAAGGGAGGTGAGGAGAGGAGAGGAGATGGGAGGAGAGGAGAGGAGAAGGGAGGAGTGGAGAAGGGAGGAAAGGAGAGGAGAAGAGGGAGAGAAGAGGAATATATGAATTATTCAACAGACAAACAAAACACATTCATATGTTCAACTTGTTTTTTTCATTTGGGTAATTGTTTTGACGTCATCCTTTTTGTTGGATGAAGGTTTCCTCTCTGCGTTCAACAAGGCCAATATTTCTCTCTCTCCTCTCTGCGTTCATCAAGGCCAATATTTCTCTCTCTCCTCTCTGTGTTCATCAAGGCCAATCTTTCTCTCTTTCCTCTCTGCGTCCATCAAGGCTAATATTTCTCTCTCTCCTCTCTGTGTTCAACAAGGCTAATATTTCTCTCTCTCCTCTCTGTGTTCATCAAGGCCAATCTTTCTCTCTCTCCTCTTTGTGTTCATCAAGGCTAATATTTCTCTCTCTCCTCTCTGTGTTCATCAAGGCTAATATTTCTCTCTCTCCTCTCTGTGTTCATCAAGGCTAATCTTTCTCTCTCTCTCCTCTCTGTGTTCATCAAGGATAGTATCTCTCCTCTCTGTGTTCATCAAGGCCAATCTTTCTCTCTCTCCTCTCTGTGTTCATCAAGGCTAATCTTTCTCTCTCTCTCCTCTCTGTGTTCATCAAGGCTAGTATCTCTCCTCTCTGTGTTCATCAAGGCCAATCTTTCTCTCTCTCCTCTCTGTGTTCATCAAGGCTAATCTTTCTCTCTCTCTCCTCTCTGTGTTCATCAAGGCTAGTATCTCTCCTCTCTGCATTCATCAAGGCCAAGCTTCCTCTCTCTCCTCTCTGTGTTCATCAAGGCTAATCTTTCTCTCTCTCTCCTCTCTGTGTTCATCAAGGCTAGTAGCTCTCCTTTCTGCGTTGATCAAGGCCAAGCTTCCTCTCTCTCCTCTCTCAACAGAAACACATTGATCAGGTGAATTAGCGTTGATAATGATTCCCATGGTAACTGTAATCGTGAACAAGCGAAATCAACTAAGGCATAACTTGGTTGAAAACAAAATGGTGCATTGTGGAAGATTCTGACTCACTCTCGCAGGCCGGCCGGGGCTCTGGGTAGTCCCAGGTGCTGTTGGCCTGGCAACGGATGACCCTCTGACCCTTGTAGTAGTAACCGGGGTCACAGATGAGCATCATCAAGGCGTCGTATTGGCTCTGAGATCCGTAGATCAGCCTCCATCTCCCGTGATCCACCGCAGCGTGGCCGATGTCAGGGCAAGTCACAGCTGCAAAGGTCAGGGGTCAGACACACATAGGTCACAGGTCAGAAATGACAAACTGAATGGGTAAGATGTGAAATTACTACTTTATTTCATCAAGACGCTATATTACTCAGACTGTATTTGTATGCCATGTCTATCATATGATAATAGTTGATACTTTATTTTGTGGTCATAGTACATTCAAAATTGTAATTTTATCTTGAAAAATAAACATCCAAAACTAGATAATATAATTTTTTAAGTGAGGTTATTTATAAGCTAAACATGGCACAAGCTTGGCAGTGATACCTCATTCTTGGATCTCTACCGGAATCTGTTTTAATTAACTCTTGGCCGGTGAAGAAGGGATATATCCCTACCCAAACAAACACATACAGCGGAGACATAATCTGAAATGGTCCTGGGGCTGAACCGAGTCACAACTCACTGTAATGCTGAATCAAAACTTGTTATGAAAAAGTATTCCAAATCATTAGAAATGTTGGAGGAAAATGTAGCCTCCATTTTACCTCTGGGAACCCATGCTCCAATGAGAACTGACCTATGTGATCTCCAACCAATGAGGCCTCACTATAAGGGATCTCCAACCAATGAGGCCTCACGATAAGGGATCTCCAACAAACGAGGACTCACAAATGTGAACTCCAACCAATGAGGACATATTTATGTGACCTCCAATCAATGAGGCCTCACTAAAAGTGATCTCCAACCAATGAGGCCTCACTAAAAGTGATCTCCAACCAATGAGGCCTCACAAATGTGAACTCCAATCAATGAGGACTACTCACGTATGCAGCGGGGCGGGGCCTCATTGGGGCTCCACCTCCCAGACAACTGACAGACGACTGACACGGCCAGGGGACTGGCCAATCTGAAGCCAGGGTTACACTGGTACATGGCCCTGGCACCAAGAGTGAAGTCCTGCCCGACTATACTACCGTTGACTGGAGGTTTAGGCATTCCACAGGCCATCACTGGAGAGAGAAGGAGGGGGAGAGGAAGTAAGGAAGGAGAGAGAGAGAGAGAAAGAGAGAGAGAGAGAGAGAGAGAGAGAGAGAGAGAGAGAGAGAGAGAGAGAGAGAGAGAGAGAGAGAGAGAGAGAGAGAGAGAGAGAGAGAGAGAGAGAGAGAGAGAGAGAGATTAAACAACATTACAACTTTGAAAACAGAGGTAGGGTAGGGACTGGATTTAACCAAGATGGAATAAGGGTTTATTTTACCCTCAGACAAAGCACTGTCAGTGACAAAGCCCATCAAACTATCCAGAAGGCTTGAGAGTAATCATCTCTGTATGCATAGAGCTTCTCTCACAACATGCCCTCACTCTGACCGGCATTACCATGGAGTAAACATAAGCTTGCCCCCCCCCCCCCCCCCTCCCCTGCCTGCGCTCAGGTAAACACTACTGGTCTGTGTCTCAAAATGATACCCTTTTCCCTACCAGAGCACTGGTCAAACGTAGTCCACTACTTAGTGAATAGGGTGACCGTTGGGACGCAGGCCCTGTCAGTAGAGAGCAACGCAATTTAGACTACTGGTCACACCTGCAGTAGACTTTAGAAGCACACAATGGCCGCCTCGCTGTTACCAGTTTCCACCTGCGCTGCTGTTGTGGATACAGCTTCACTGCAGCTGGTCGCCCGAGTTGGGCTGTGAGGCGATTGAATACCTTAGTTTTGCTTCTGAGAAAAGGCATGTGTTATAGGAAATTGTCTGTTGTTTACAATGGGTGGTTTAATAGATTGTTGCATAGAGTGGCTTTAAGAGTAGCTTGGAGTTTGTCATGTCTACACGACTTCCTGCTGTCTTAAAGCATTTTTATGTCTTCTATCAAACAATCAATATCTCCCATTAAACAATCAATATCTTCAATCTAACAATCAATATCTCCCATTAAACAATCAATATCTTCAATCTGAAAATCAATATCTCCTATCAAACAATTAATATCTCCCATTAAACAATCTAAATCTTCAATCTAACAATCAATATATCCTATTAAACAATCAATATCTTCTATCAAACAATCAATATATTTCATTTAACAATCAATATCTTCCGTCTGAACAATCAATATCTTCCGTTTAACAATCAATATCTTCTATTAAACAATCAATATCTTCCATCTAAAAATCATCAATATCTTCCGTCTAACAATCAATATCTTCCATCTAACAATCAATATCTTCTATCAAACAATCAATATCTCCTATTAAACAATCAATATCTTCTATCAATGACTGAACTACTTTTCAGAATTGAGGCTTTAAAATAAATTCCATTAACTTTTCATCGATAATAATTATCGTGGTTTTTCACTTGAATAATTTCTCCATCCATCGCTCTCAAGGAACGTCTTCAGATGATGTCACTTCTCAAAAAGTCAGTAAATCAATATATCATTTTCAAGCTATTCATTTTGTGAAATACCGAATATATGTAACTGTGACAACATCATGTATTAACTTGCGCTCTTCAGTTAAAGTCACGGTCAACAAGTCCCCGTTTATAATTCAAGAGAACCCACTCCACCTACGGCAGAATCAATAACATTACATATATTCACATGAGCATTTATAAACAACACAATTAGAGATTTTTGAAAAACGTACCAGAAAGCAATCAATATCTGAAAAGATCAATACAAAGAATACTGTAGAATCATTAAAACCTTTTCCCTTTCAGCCAGTGCAGTATTGCTTTCAATCTAAAACCCTGTCAGCGATATTAAAGAGGCTGATTTCCATTTAAGCCACTGATTTGAACCCGTTCAGGCTAATTAAGTGGCCAGGGAGAAGTGAACACTTGTACTGAAGCCTCAAAGGACCTGAGTTGACCCTCCATCGACCTGTGGTTCTCACTTCCATCAAAATAGAAACCAGAAAAAAATGGCTAGTAGATAGTTGTATTCAGAGGACTACGGGTGCGTTCCATGTCCTTACCTTGGCAGAGGGGTACGGGTGCGTTCCATATCCTTACCTTGGCAGAGGGGTACGGGTGCGTTCCATGTCCTTACCTTGGCAGAGGGGTACGGGTGCGTTCCATGTCCTTACCTTGGCAGAGGGGTACGGGTGCGTTCCATGTCCTTACCTTGGCAGAGGGGTATGGGTGCGTTCCATGTCCTTACCTTGGCATAGGGGTACGGGTGCGTTCCATGTCCTTACCTTGGCAGAGGGGTACGGGTGCGTTCCATGTCCTTACCTTGGCAGAGGGGTACGGGTGCGTTCCATGTCATTACCTTGGCAGAGGGGTACGGGTGCGTTCCATGTCCTTACCTTGGCAGAGGGGTACGGGTGCGTTCCATGTCCTTACCTTGGCAGAGGGGTACGGGTGCGTTCCATGTCCTTACCTTGGCAGAGGGGTACGGGTGCGTTCCATATCCTTACCTTGGCAGAGGGGTACGGGTGTGTTCCATATCCTTACCTTGGCAGAGGGGTACGGGTGCGTTCCATGTCCTTACCTTGGCATAGGGGTACGGGTGCGTTCCATGTCCTTACCTTGGCAGAGGGGTACGGGTGCGTTCCATGTCCTTACCTTGGCAGAGGGGTACGGGTGCGTTCCATGTCCTTACCTTGGCAGAGGGGTACGGGTGCGTTCCATATCCTTACCTTGGCAGAGGGGTACGGGTGCGTTCCATGTCCTTACCTTGGCAGAGGGGTACGGGTGCGTTCCATATCCTTACCTTGGCAGAGGGGTACGGGTGTGTTCCATATCCTTACCTTGGCAGAGGGGTACGGGTGCGTTCCATGTCCTTACCTTGGCAGAGGGGTACGGGTGCGTTCCATGTCCTTACCTTGGCAGAGGACTACGGGTGCGTTCCATGTCCTTACCATGGCAGAGGGGTACGGGTGCGTTCCATGTCCTTACCTTGGCAGAGGGGTACGGGTGTGTTCCATATCCTTACCTTGGCAGAGAGGTACAGGTGCGTTCCATGTGTAGATCCCCTGGTTGGTGCGGGTGCAGGTGGCACTGCTCTGGCCAATCAGACGAAAGCCCTGGTCACAGCTGAAGCGCAGGGTACTGCCTAGCTTGGTGCCGGTCTGGCTGTGGACCGTTCCGTTGAGAGGGTTGCTAGGGAAGCTGCAGTACGCCGCTGGGAATAAACAAACAACAACCACATCTAATCAGGAAACAAACAAAACAATATTTTTTCTTTCAAAAGTTTGCTGGGAGGGGCGGGGGGGGGGCTGCAATACGTTGCTGTGATTAAATTGAATAAAATGTAAATTCGTATTATTTTTCTAAACGAACAAAGGACACGAAAACAGAAAATGAGGTAGAATGGGAGAGAGAAACAAGCAGAGAGAGAGACAGAGGGAGAAAGAGAGACAGAGAGAGGGAGACATAGAGAGAAAGAGAGAAACACAGAGAGAGAGAGAGAGAGAGAGAGAGAGAGAGAGAGAGAGAGAGAGAGAGAGAGAGAGAGAGATGTCGGGGTCAACGGAGAGAAGGAACAAAGGGAACAGAAAAGAGAGATGAAGGAAAGAAGAACGGGAAGCAGGTGTGATGGAGGAGAAAGGGAAAGGAGGTAAAAGATGGGAAAGAAAACAGTAGAAAACGTAGAATCTGCTCCCACCATCTGTCTGGGTCCCACTGAGGTATTTCCTTCCAGAATGGGACTCCATCTTGACGAAGCCAACCAACTTGTGAGCTGCTGTCTGACACTAACCCAGGCTTCGTTCCAAACCACACTCTATCCCCTACATAGTGCAATACCTTGGATTGGGCTCTGGTAAAAAAATAAAATAATAATAAGTGCACTATGTAGGGAAAAGTCTGCCATTTGGAGCAGTACACCAGTATGTCACTTATCCCACTATACTAAATCCATCACGAACAACAGGGGGAGGGGGAATGACAGAAGAACATCCGGCCAGGGAGAGGGAGAGAGGCAGTGGGGACACTGGGGAGAGAGAGAGGAAGGGACTGAGGTAGAGAGGGAGAGAGGAATAGAGGGAGGAAGGGAGAGAGGAAGGAAGGGAGAGAGGAAGAGAGGAAGGAAGGGAGAGAGGAAGAGAGGGAGGAAGGGAGAGAGGGGGAGAGGGAGAGAGGAAGAGAGGGGGACAGGGAGAGAGGAAGGAAGGGAGAGAGGTAGAGGCAAATAGAATTGCCTTGAGAGAGGGATGGGGGAGGGAGAGAGGGAGAGAGGGAGCGAGGCAGGGAGGACTCTAGCGAGAGAGGGAAGAAGGGAGAGAGGGAAAGAGGCAAATAGGATTGCCATGATAGAGGGATTGGGGAGTGAGAGAGGCAGGGAGAACGGCGGAGGGGTGATTAGTCAATCTGCCTGACTAGGGTTGATAGGTAACAGAGGGAGCGTTTTTAATTATTGATACGGTGATAACTCATCCAACGTAATGCAGGTTGTCCTTATATCAACACATCCTTCATCAAAGGAGGGAAAAGAACGAAATAACAAGATAAATAAGACATTTCCTTATTTCCCAGATGTAGCGTTTGAGTGGTGCTTTGTTGCATCATGGTCTTAACACAACTTCTATCACACCTTGACACTATACATATGTCAATATCGTGTTGTATTTGTCAGTCTGTTTGTATAGGCTTTACAATTCATAGGCATCTACGTGCTAAGATGTTACCTCAGAGTTACACGAGATCACCTGTTCAACATACACACACACACACACACACACACACACACACACACACACACACACACACACACACACACACACACACACACACACACACACAAACACACACACACACACACACACACACACACACACACACACACACACACACACACACACACACACACACACACACACACACACACACACACACACACACACACACACACACACACACACACACACACACACACACACACACACACACACACACACACACACACACACACAGACACACACACACACACACACCCAAACCCCTCCTGTACTCACCTGAGTATCGTATGCTGAAGCCTTTGTGGCTGGTGGTGTGGTCGAAGGACCAGTGGAGGTAGACCTTGTTGTTAGAGCTGGTGATGCTGAGAGGAGAGGAGTAGTTTCCACTCAGAGTGACCAGGAGAGGACTCTGTCTGGACGGACCTGTACAGAGGGGGGGCAGAGAGAGAGAGACATGAATAAAGAGAGAGAGAGGAAGAGGGACAGAGAAACAGACAGAAAAAGAGAGAAACAGTGAGCGAGAGAGAGAGAGAGAGAGCAGCGCAATTAGACCCAACCGAATCATGAGATAATTACTTGACACATTGGAAAGAATTAACAAAAAAACAGAGCAAACTAGAATGCTATTTGGCCCTAAACAGAGAGTACACAGTGGCAGAATACCTGACCTCTGTGACTGACCCAAACTTAAGGAAAGCTTTGAGTATGTACAGACTCAGTGAGCATAGCCTTGCTATTGAGAAAGGCCGCCGTAGGCAGACCTGGCTCTCAAGAGAAGACAGGATATGTGCTCACTGCCCACAAAATGAGGTGGAAACTGAGCTGCACTTCCTAACCTCCTGCCCAATGTATGACCACATTAGAGAGACATATTTCCCTCAGATTACACAGATCCACAAAGAATTCGAAAACAAACCCAATCTTGATAACTTCCCATATCTACTGGGTAAAATACCACAATGTACCATCACAGCAGCAAGATGTGTGACCTGTTGCCACAAGAAAAGGGCAACCAGTGAAGAACAAACACCATTGTAAATACAACCCATATTTATGTTTATTTATTTTCCCTTTTGTACTTTAACTATTTGCACATCGTTGCAACACTATATGCAGACATAATATGACATTTGTAATGTCTTTATTCTTTTAGGACTTCTGTGAGTTTAATGTTTACTGTTGATTTTTGTTGTTTATTTCAATTTTCTTTACCATCTACTTCACTTGCTTTCGCAATATTAACATATGTTTCCCATGCCAATCAAGCCCCTTAAAGCGAAATAGAAATTTAAATTGAGAAAGAGAGAGAGATGCCGGTCAGATAGGTTGAGAGAATTATGGACTAGATCTGTTTCTCATAATGAACCTCCAACAACCCTGGGTTTAAATGACATAATGAACCTTTTAACAACCCTGGGTTTAAATGACATAATGAACCTCTAACAACCCTTGTGTAAATGACATAATGAACCACCAACAACCCTGGGTTTAAATGACATAATGAACCTCCAACAACCCTTGGTTTAAATGACACAATGAACCTCTAACAACCCTGGGTTTAAATGACATAATGAACCTCTAACAACCCTGGGTTTAAATGACATAATGAACCTTTTAACAACCCTGGGTTTAAATGACATACTGAACCTCCAACAACCCTGGGTTTAAATGACATAATGAACCTCTAACAACCCTGGGTTTAAATGACATACTGAACCTCCAACAACCCTGGGTTTAAATGACATAATGAACCTCTAACAACCCTGGTGTAAATGACATAATGAACCTCCAACAACCCTGGGTTTAAATGACACAATGAACCTCTAACAACCCTGGGTTTAAATGACATAATGAACCTGTTAACAACCCTGGGTTTAAATGACATAATGAACCTCCAACATCCCTGGGTTTAAATGACATAATGAACCTCCAACATCCCTGGGTTTAAATGACATCTCATAAAGATTTATAGTGTGATTACATTTTGAGTTCCTTCAAGCTGGATAGGGACAGTCCCCGTTGAGACATGATTGGTCGTGACATCCAGATATCGCGAGGTGTTTAGCATGTTGCGTCACGTCTACACATGCTAGATTTTAGTGGTCCGTAATGTTAGCAGAAGCTTTCAACTCCTAAATCAAAAGAAGCTCTTCCTATTGAGGCTTTGCCAAAAGTACTAGTCTGTGTAGTTTGGTCCCACGCTGCCGTGGCAGAGATAAACTTTGCCTCAGCTGGGAACTGAGAAACAGATTCCCATCCAACGAGTCACACTGTTTGACAGCCCACGAGGGCTGACCCGTCTGTTCTCGCTCTGCTCGTTGGATGATAAAAAGGTTGTAATGAGCAATACTTGTGTGCGAAGGCACCCAGTCAACCCCCCCCCCCCCTCCCTCTCCCCCACTGCTTCCTAATGACATGCAAATATACACAGGAGATGCAGTGCTCTGTCAAAAAGAGAACCAGGACGTTTCCAGGGGGTGTCTTGCCGTGAGGGACGTAATGCTAGGACAGGAGGAGAAGACGATACCGTCTCCGACAACGTGACAGGTTTATTTTTAGCTCTCAAATCACACCGATTATTTTCTCGGCCCCTAAAACGAGTTCCTCCCTGATTGTACCAGGGCCGTCGTCATCGTCGCTCCAGACCTGTGATGTAAAGGCCCGTGATCAGCATCGTTCATCAGGACGTAGACTGAGCCTGAATACTGATGCAGCAACACGACACTAAAACAGAATGGATAATGCTGATGCAGCAACATGACACTAAAACAGAATGGATAATGCTGATGCAGCAACATGACATAATGGATAATGCGGATGCAGCAACATGACACTAAAACAGAATGGATAATGCTGATGCAGCAACACGACACTAAAACAGAATGGATAATGCTGATGCAGCAACATGACACTAAAACAGAATGGATAATGCTGATGCAGCAACATGACATAATGGATAATGCGGATGCAGCAACATGACACTAAAACAGAATGGATAATGCTGATGCAGCAACATGACACTAAAACAGAATGGATAATGCTGATGCAGCAACATGACACTAAAACAGAATGGATAATGCTGATGCAGCAACATGACACTAAAACAGAATGGATAATGCTGATGCAGCAACACGACACTAAAACAGAATGGATAATGCTGATGCAGCAACATGACACTAAAACATAATAGATAATGCTGATGCAGCAACATGACACTAAAACATAATAGATCATGCTGATGCAGCAACATGACACTAACACATAATGGATAATGCTGATGCAGCAACATGACACTAAAACAGAATGGATAATGCTGATGCAGCAACATGACACTAAAACAGAATGGATAATGCTGATGCAGAAACACGACGCTAAAACAGAATGGATAATGCGGATGCAGCAACATGACACTAAAACAGAATGGATAATGCTGATGCAGCAACATGACACTAAAACAGAATGGATAATGCTGATGCAGCAACATGACACTAAAACATAATGGATAATGCTGATGCAGCAACATGACACTAAAACAGAATGGATAATGCTGATGCAGCAACACGACACTAAAACAGAATGGATAATGCTGATGCAGCAACATGACACTAAAACAGAATGGATAATGCTGATGCAGCAACATGACACTAAAACAGAATGGATAATGCTGATGCAGCAACATGACACTAAAACAGAATGGATAATGCTGATGCAGCAACATGACACTAAAACAGAATGGATAATGCTGATGCAACAACACGACAGAATGGATAATGCTGATGCAGCAACATGACACTAAAACAGAATGGATAATGCTGATGCAGCAACATGACACTAAAACAGAATGGATAATGCTGATGCAGCAACATGACATTAAAACAGAATGGATAATGCTGATGCAGCAACATGACACTAACACATAATGGATAATGCTGATGCAGCAACATGACACTAACACATAATGGATAATGCTGATGCAGCAACATGACACTAAAACAGAATGGATAATGCTGATGCAGCAACACGACAGAATGGATAATGCTGATGCAGCAACACGACAGAATGGATACAGGGTTGTTAGAGAGGTTGGTAGTGAGTAGATTCCGACCACGAAGCAAATTGGAATACCATACAGTCTTTCCAGAGGTCTGCTCCTGTTGTGGACTATAGTGGTCCTGTACTGGACTATAGTGCTCCCGTTGTGGACTATAGTGCTCCCGTACTGGACTATAGTGATCCCGTACTGGACTATAGTGCTCCCGTTGTGGACTATAGTGCTCCCGTACTGGACTATAGTGGTCCTGTACTGGACTATAGTGCTCCTGTTGTGGACTATAGTGCTCCTGTTGTGGACTACAGTGCTCCTGTTGTGGACTATAGTGCTCCCGTACTGGACTATAGTGCTCCCGTACTGGACTATAGTGCTCCTGTTGTGGACTATAGTGCTCCCGTACTGGACTATAGTGCTCCTGTACTGGACTATAGTGCTCCTGTTGTGGACTATAGTGCTCCTGTTGTGGACTACAGTGCTCCTGTTGTGGACTATAGTGCTCCCGTACTGGACTATAGTGCTCCCGTACTGGACTATAGTGCTCCCGTACTGGACTATAGTGCTCCTGTTGTGGACTATAGTGCTCCTGTTGTGGACTATAGTGCTCCTGTACTGGACTATAGTGCTCCTGTTCTGGACTATAGTGATCCTGTTGTGGACTATAGTGCTCCTGTTGTGGACTATA
Organism: Salvelinus alpinus; assembly: GCF_045679555.1. Lineage (NCBI taxonomy): Eukaryota > Metazoa > Chordata > Actinopteri > Salmoniformes > Salmonidae > Salvelinus > Salvelinus alpinus. The sequence goes on along the minus strand of NC_092111.1, from coordinate 44,325,544 downwards.
GTGATCCTGTTGTGGACTATAGTGATCCTGTTGTGGACTATAGTGCTCCTGTTGTGGACTATAGTGATCCTGTACTGGACTATAGTGCTCCTGTTCTGGACTATAGTGATCCTGTTGTGGACTATAGTGCTCCTGTTGTGGACTATAGTGCTCCTGTTGTGGACTATAGTGCTCCTGTACTGGACTATAGTGCTCCTGTTCTGGACTATAGTGATCCTGTTGTGGACTATAGTGCTCCCGTACTGGACTATAGTGCTCCTGTTGTGGACTATAGTGCTCCCGTACTGGACTATAGTGCTCCTGTTGTGGACTATAGTGCTCCTGTACTGGACTATAGTGCTCCCGTACTGGACTATAGTGCTCCTGTACTGGACTATAGTGCTCCTGTTGTGGACTATAGTGCTCCTGTTGTGGACTATAGTGCTCCTGTTGTGGACTACAGTGCTCCTGTTGTGGACTATAGTGCTCCCGTACTGGACTATAGTGCTCCTGTACTGGACTATAGTGCTCCTGTTGTGGACTATAGTGCTCCCGTACTGGACTATAGTGCTCCCGTACTGGACTATAGTGCTCCTGTTGTGGACTATAGTGCTCCCGTACTGGACTATAGTGCTCCTGTACTGGACTATAGTGCTCCTGTTGTGGACTATAGTGCTCCTGTTGTGGACTACAGTGCTCCTGTTGTGGACTATAGTGCTCCCGTACTGGACTATAGTGCTCCTGTACTGGACTATAGTGCTCCTGTTGTGGACTATAGTGCTCCTGTTGTGGACTACAGTGCTCCTGTTGTGGACTATAGTGCTCCCGTACTGGACTATAGTGCTCCCGTACTGGACTATAGTGCTCCTGTTGTGGACTATAGTGCTCCTGTTGTGGACTATAGTGCTCCTGTTGTGGACTACAGTGCTCCTGTTGTGGACTATAGTGCTCCCGTACTGGACTATAGTGCTCCTGTTCTGGACTATAGTGATCCTGTTGTGGACTATAGTGCTCCTGTTGTGGACTATAGTGCTCCTGTTGTGGACTATAGTGTTCCTGTACTGGACTATAGTGCTCCTGTTCTGGACTATAGTGATCCTGTTGTGGACTATAGTGCTCCTGTTGTGGACTATAGTGCTCCTGTTGTGGACTATAGTGCTCCCGTACTGGACTATAGTGCTCCCGTACTGGACTATAGTGCTCCTGTTGTGGACTATAGTGCTCCTGTTGTGGACTATAGTGCTCCCGTACTGGACTATAGTGCTCCCGTACTGGACTATAGTGCTCCTGTACTGGACTATAGTGCTCCCGTACTGGACTATAGTGCTCCTGTTGTGGACTATAGTGCTCCTGTTGTGGACTATAGTGCTCCCGTACTGGACTATAGTGCTCCTGTTGTGGACTATAGTGCTCCTGTTGTGGACTACAGTGCTCCTGTACTGGACTATAGTGCTCCTGTTGTGGACTACAGTGCTCCTGTACTGGACTATAGTGCTCCTGTACTGGACTATAGTGCTCCTGTTCTGGACTATAGTGCTCCTGTTGTGGACTATAGTGCTCCCGTACTGGACTATAGTGCTCCTGTACTGGACTATAGTGCTCCTGTTGTGGACTACAGTGCTCCTGTTGTGGACTATAGTGCTCCCGTACTGGACTATAGTGCTCCCGTACTGGACTATAGTGCTCCTGTTGTGGACTATAGTGCTCCCGTACTGGACTATAGTGCTCCTGTACTGGACTATAGTGCTCCTGTTGTGGACTATAGTGCTCCTGTTGTGGACTACAGTGCTCCTGTTGTGGACTATAGTGCTCCCGTACTGGACTATAGTGCTCCCGTACTGGACTATAGTGCTCCCGTACTGGACTATAGTGCTCCTGTTGTGGACTATAGTGCTCCTGTTGTGGACTATAGTGCTCCTGTACTGGACTATAGTGCTCCTGTTCTGGACTATAGTGATCCTGTTGTGGACTATAGTGCTCCTGTTGTGGACTATAGTGATCCTGTTGTGGACTATAGTGATCCTGTTGTGGACTATAGTGCTCCTGTTGTGGACTATAGTGATCCTGTACTGGACTATAGTGCTCCTGTTCTGGACTATAGTGATCCTGTTGTGGACTATAGTGCTCCTGTTGTGGACTATAGTGCTCCTGTTGTGGACTATAGTGCTCCTGTACTGGACTATAGTGCTCCTGTTCTGGACTATAGTGATCCTGTTGTGGACTATAGTGCTCCCGTACTGGACTATAGTGCTCCTGTTGTGGACTATAGTGCTCCCGTACTGGACTATAGTGCTCCTGTTGTGGACTATAGTGCTCCTGTACTGGACTATAGTGCTCCCGTACTGGACTATAGTGCTCCTGTACTGGACTATAGTGCTCCTGTTGTGGACTATAGTGCTCCTGTTGTGGACTATAGTGCTCCTGTTGTGGACTACAGTGCTCCTGTTGTGGACTATAGTGCTCCCGTACTGGACTATAGTGCTCCTGTACTGGACTATAGTGCTCCTGTTGTGGACTATAGTGCTCCCGTACTGGACTATAGTGCTCCCGTACTGGACTATAGTGCTCCTGTTGTGGACTATAGTGCTCCCGTACTGGACTATAGTGCTCCTGTACTGGACTATAGTGCTCCTGTTGTGGACTATAGTGCTCCTGTTGTGGACTACAGTGCTCCTGTTGTGGACTATAGTGCTCCCGTACTGGACTATAGTGCTCCTGTACTGGACTATAGTGCTCCTGTTGTGGACTATAGTGCTCCTGTTGTGGACTACAGTGCTCCTGTTGTGGACTATAGTGCTCCCGTACTGGACTATAGTGCTCCCGTACTGGACTATAGTGCTCCTGTTGTGGACTATAGTGCTCCTGTTGTGGACTATAGTGCTCCTGTTGTGGACTACAGTGCTCCTGTTGTGGACTATAGTGCTCCCGTACTGGACTATAGTGCTCCTGTTCTGGACTATAGTGATCCTGTTGTGGACTATAGTGCTCCTGTTGTGGACTATAGTGCTCCTGTTGTGGACTATAGTGTTCCTGTACTGGACTATAGTGCTCCTGTTCTGGACTATAGTGATCCTGTTGTGGACTATAGTGCTCCTGTTGTGGACTATAGTGCTCCTGTTGTGGACTATAGTGCTCCCGTACTGGACTATAGTGCTCCCGTACTGGACTATAGTGCTCCTGTTGTGGACTATAGTGCTCCTGTTGTGGACTATAGTGCTCCCGTACTGGACTATAGTGCTCCCGTACTGGACTATAGTGCTCCTGTACTGGACTATAGTGCTCCCGTACTGGACTATAGTGCTCCTGTTGTGGACTATAGTGCTCCTGTTGTGGACTATAGTGCTCCCGTACTGGACTATAGTGCTCCTGTTGTGGACTATAGTGCTCCTGTTGTGGACTACAGTGCTCCTGTACTGGACTATAGTGCTCCTGTACTGGACTATAGTGCTCCTGTTCTGGACTATAGTGCTCCTGTTGTGGACTACAGTGCTCCTGTACTGGACTATAGTGCTCCTGTTCTGGACTATAGTGATCCTGTTGTGGACTATAGTGCTCCTGTTGTGGACTATAGTGATCCTGTTGTGGACTATAGTGCTCCCGTACTGGACTATAGTGCTCCCGTACTGGACTACAGTGCTCCTGTACTGGACTATAGTGGTCCTGTACTGGACTATAGTGGTCCTGTTGTGGACTATAGTGCTCCTGTTGTGGACTATAGTGCTCCCGTACTGGACTACAGTGCTCCCGTACTGGACTATAGTGCTCCTGTTGTGGACTATAGTGCTCCTGTACTGGACTATAGTGCTCCCGTACTGGACTATAGTGCTCCTGTTGTGGACTATAGTGCTCCTGTTCTGGACTATAGTGCTCCTGTTGTGGACTATAGTGCTCCTATTCTGGACTATAGTGCTCCTGTTGTGGACTATAGTGCTCCTGTACTGGACTATAGTGCTCCCGTACTGGACTATATTGCTCCTGTTGTGGACTATAGTGCTCCCGTACTGGACTATAGTGCTCCCGTACTGGACTATAGTGCTCCCGTACTGGACTATAGTGCTCCCGTACTGGACTATAGTGCTCCTGTTGTGGACTATAGTGCTCCCGTACTGGACTATAGTGCTCCTGTTGTGGACTACAGTGCTCCTGTTGTGGACTATAGTGCTCCTGTACTGGACTATAGTGCTCCCGTACTGGACTATAGTGCTCCTGTTGTGGACTATAGTGCTCCTGTTGTGGACTACAGTGCTCCTGTACTGGACTATAGTGCTCCTGTTGTGGACTATAGTGCTCCTGTTGTGGACTATAGTGCTCCCGTACTGGACTATAGTGCTCCTGTACTGGACTATAGTGCTCCCGTACTGGACTATAGTGCTCCTGTTGTGGACTATAGTGCTCCCGTACTGGACTATAGTGCTCCTGTACTGGACTATAGTGCTCCCGTACTGGACTATAGTGCTCCTGTTGTGGACTATAGTGCTCCTGTTGTGGACTACAGTGCTCCTGTTGTGGACTATAGTGCTCCCGTACTGGACTATAGTGCTCCCGTACTGGACTATAGTGCTCCTGTTGTGGACTATAGTGCTCCCGTACTGGACTATAGTGCTCCTGTTGTGGACTATAGTGCTCCTGTTGTGGATCAATTCCAACTTTCATACTGTGACCGTAAATAAAGTTGTACTCACCATTTTGTGACAGAATCTTCTAGTTTTCATATTCGGACCTAAACTTACTGTAAACTGCATGGGGAAAATGCTGTGTGATCTTTTTAACCCTCGCCAGTCGTGAATGAAATGAGTGGAATGAGGAGCGTCTGTCACGACCTTTATTTAGCCGGAGGTGCCATCATACTTGACCTATAACCTGAACCGCTACACTGTCATCCTGACTGTCGTAGATATTCACAACGGTCTCCCACAATGCTCTCCTTCTACGTTAATATGAAACTATTGGTTGTATAGGTTCAATATACATGAAATCACAACATTAAACATTAAAACAACATTAAAACACCATTAAAACAACATTAAAACATTAAAACAACATTAAAACATTAAAAAAAGGGAAAAGACGCTCACCATCGAAGATCTTCAGGACGTCAAACTCACCGTCAAAGATCTCCAGTTGGTCAAACTGCCGGCTGGTCTGGAAGTATTGTGTTGTGAACGTGATGTTGTAGCCGGGCTCTACCTTGACCACCCAGGAACAGGACTCAAAGTGGGGGAAGCCGCTACCGGGGGACTGGCTCATGATGACGCCCGTGGAGGCTGTGAGGACCTCGTTCATGGGACACGTCACTGTGAGGGGAGACAGAGGGATAGTCAGTCAACAGCCTATTTTGTCCTTTCAGAAGGTCATCTTATCTTGAGAGACTCATGTGGCCAGAATCCTTAGTGACCTTGGTAACAGTCAAGTTCAGGTTGAATCCTCAGTAACCTTGGTAACAGTCAAGTCCAGGTTGAATCCTCAGTAACCTTGGTAACAGTCAAGTTCAGGTTGAATCCTCAGTAACCTTGGTAACAGTCAAGTCCAGGTTGAATCCTCAGTAACCTTGGTAACAGTCAAGTCCAGGTTGAATCCTCAGTAACCTTGGTAACAGTCAAGTCAAGGTTGAATCCTCAGTAACCTTGGTAACAGTCAAGTTCAGGTTGAATCCTCAGTAACCTTGGTAACAGTCAAGTTCAGGTTGAATCCTCAGTAACCTTGGTAACAGTCAAGTTCAGGTTGAATCTCAAGTACTGGACAACTAATAGTACTGAAACACCAGAGCAGTAATCACAAAGCCAAAGAGACAAAGGGCCAGGGGTAAGGGGAAAGGGCCAGGGGTAAGGGGAAAGGGCCAGGGGTAAGGGGAAAGGGCCAGGTAAAGGGCCAGGGGTAAGGGCCAGGGGTAAGGGGAAAGGGCCAGGGGTAAGGGGAAAGGGCCAGGGGTAAGGGGAAAGGGCCAGGTAAAGGGCCAGGGGTAAGGGCCAGGGGTAAGGGGAAAGGGCCAGGGGTAAGGGGAAAGGGCCAGGGGTAAGGGGAAAGGGCCAGGTAAAGGGCCAGGGGTAAGGGCCAGGGGTAAGGGCCAGGGAAAGGGTCAGGGAATGGGCCAGGTAAAGGGTCAGGGTAAGGGCCAGGGGTAAGGGTCAAGGAAAGGGTCAGGGAAGGGTCAGGGTAAGGGTCAGGGTAAGGGTCAGGGAAAGGGTCAGGGTAAGGTTCAGGGTAAGGGCCAGGGGTAAGGGTCAGGGAAAGGGTCAGGGAATGGGCCAGGTAAAGGGTCAGGGTAAGGGCCAGGGGTAAGGGTCAGGGAAAGGGTCAGGGGTAAGGGTCAGGGTAAGGGTCAGGGTAAGGGTCAGGGAAAGGGTCAGGGAATGGGCCAGGTAAAGGGTCAGGGTAAGGGCCAGGGGTAAGGGTCAGGGAAAGGGTCAGGGAAAGGGTCAGGGTAAGGGTCAGGGTAAGGTTCAGGGTAAGGGCCAGGGGTAAGATTAAGGGAAAGGGTCAGGGAATGGGCCAGGTAAAGGGCCAGGGGTAAGGGCCAGGGTAAAGGGCCAGGGGAAAGGGCCAGGGGTAAGGGCCAGGGAAAGGGCCAGAGGAGGGCCAGGGGTAAGGGCCAGGGGTAAGGGCCAAGGGTAAGGGCCAGGTAAAGGGCCAGGGGTAAGGGCCAGGTAAAGGGCCAGGGGTAAGGGTCAGGGGTAAGGGCCAGGGGTAAGGGCCAGGGCCAAGGGTAAGGGCCAGGGGTGAGGGCCAGGGAAAGGGCCAGGGGTAAGGGCCAGGGGTAAGGGCCAGGTAAAGGGCCAGGGGTAAGGGCCAGGTAAAAGGCCAGGTAAAGGGCCAGGGGTAAGGGCCAGGGGTAAAGACCAGGGGTGAGGGCCAGGGATAAGGACCAGGGGTAAGGGTCAGGGAAAGGGCCAGGGGTAAGGGCCAGGGAAAGGGCCAGGGGTAAGGGCCAGGGAAAGGGCCAGGGGTAAGGGCCAGGTAAAGGGCCAGGGGAAAGGGCCAGGGGTAAAGACCAGGGGTGAGGGCCAGGGATAAGGACCAGGGGTAAGGGTCAGGGAAAGGGCCAGGGGTAAGGGCCAGGTAAAGGGCCAGGTAAAGGGCCAGGGGTAAGGGCCAGGGGTAAGGGCCAGGGAAAGGGCCAGGGAAAGGGCCAGGTAAAGGGCCAGGGGTAAGGGCCAGGGGTAAAGACCAGGGGTGAGGGCCAGGGATAAGGACCAGGGGTAAGGGTCAGGGAAAGGGCCAGGGGTAAGGGCCAGGGAAAGGGCCAGGGGTAAGGGCCAGGGCAGGGGTGGGATCTTCATACAGCTTCCAATGCTGTTGAACAACGTGATACAAACCTAAATGCAACAACTCCACATTGATCTGAATCCCCTTCATCAGAAACCAGGTTGTCAGGAGGTGGACATTGTGACGTAAGTTGGTGAAATCAAATCACAGACTAGCCACCAACCCTCTGCTCTTCTGTCTACTATCTCTGTGAGAGACAGGCGCTGTGACAAAACGCTACAACATGGACCAACGTCTAATGCTAAATCTGTCCCTGAGCCACGTGTGTGAAAGAGTGTGTGTCTGAACCCTGTGTGTCTGAACCCTGTGTATCTGAACCCTGTGTGTCTGAACCCTGTGTGTCTGAACCCTGTGTGTCTAAACCCTGTGTGTCTAAACCCTGTGTGTCTAAACCCTGTGTGTCTGAACCCTGTGTGTCTGAACCCTGTGTGTCTAAACCCTGTGTGTCTAAACCCTGTGTGTCTGAACCCTGTGTGTCTGAACCCTGTGTGTCTGAACCCTGTGTGTCTGAACCCTGTGTGTCTGAACCCTGTGTGTCTAAACCCTGTGTGTCTGAACCCTGTGTGTCTAAACCCTGTGTGTCTAAACCCTGTGTGTCTGAACCCTGTGTGTCTGAACCCTGTGTGTCTAAACCCTGTGTGTCTGAACCCTGTGTGTCTGAACCCTGTGTGTCTAAACCCTGTGTGTTTGAACCCTGTGTGTCTAAACCCTGTGTGTCTAAACCCTGTGTGTCTAAACCCTGTGTGTCTGAACCCTGTGTGTCTAAACCCTGTGTGTCTAAACCCTGTGTGTCTGAACCCTGTGTGTCTGAACCCTGTGTGTCTGAACCCTGTGTGTCTAAACCCTGTGTGTCTAAACCCTGTGTGTCTAAACCCTGTGTGTCTGAACCCTGTGTGTCTAAACCCTGTGTGTCTAAACCCTGTGTGTCTGAACCCTGTGTGTCTGAACCCTCTGTGTCTAAACCCTGTGTGTATAAACCCTGTGTGTCTGAACCCTGTGTGTCTGAACCCTGTGTGTATTAACCCTGTGTGTCTAAACCCTGTGTGTCTAAACCCTGTGTATCTGAGCCCTGTGTATCTGAGCCCTGTGTGTCTGCCTCCCTCCCTCCCTCCCTCCCTCCCTCCCTCCCTCCTTCCCTTTCATTCTTACTTTTAATCCAGAGTAATTCTCCTGATCTCCTCCATTCATGGTTCTATCGACTACGGGAGGCCAGGGAAGAGCGTCTCATGGGTGCAGAATCGATCATTCTAAACTCCAGTAAAGGCTTGGACCCAGCTGATTGCTAAAGAGGTCCTCAATTAACTGCTTGTTAAAGGCTCTTGTTCATTAACAACGTACAATTTCAACCCTTATGTAAGCCCTTGTTTTCACCCTTTAGCAAAACCCTTGCAGCGTGTCATGTGATAGGGGTCCTGAGTCCTAACATCATGTGACAGGGGTCCTGAGTCCTAACATCATGTGACAGGGGTCCTGAGTCCTAACATCATGTGACAGGGGTCCTGAGTCCTAATATCATGTGACAGGGGTCCTGAGTCCTAATATCATGTGACAGGGGTCCTGAGTCCTAACATCATGTGACAGGGGTCCTGAGTCCTACCATCATGTGACAGGGGTCCTGAGTCCTACCATCATGTGACAGGGGTCCTGAGTCCTAACATCATGTGACAGGGGTCCTGAGTCCTACCATCATGTGACAGGGGTCCTGAGTCCTACCATCATGTGACAGGGGTCCTGAGTCCTAACATCATGTGACAGGGGTCCTGAGTCCTACCATCATGTGACAGGGGTCCTGAGTCCTAACATCATGTGACAGGGGTCCTGAGTCCTAACATCATGTGACAGGGGTCCTGAGTCCTAACATCATGTGACAGGGGTCCTGAGTCCTAACATCATTTGACATGGGTCCTGAGTCCTACCATCATGTGACAGGGGTCCTGAGTCCTAACATCATGTGACAGGGGTCCTGAGTCCTACCATCATGTGACAGGGGTCCTGAGTCCTAACATCATGTGACAGGGGTCCTGAGTCCTAACATCATGTGACAGGGGTCCTGAGTCCTAACATCATGTGACAGGGGTCCTGAGTCCTAACATCATTTGACATGGGTCCTGAGTCCTACCATCATTCTCACAGCTGCAATATCAAGAGCCCTGTCTGTCTGTCTGTCTGTCTGTCTGTCTGTCTGTCTGTCTGTCTGTCTGTCTGTCTGTCTGTCTGTCTGTCTGTCTGTCTGTCTGTCTGTCTGTCTGTCTGTCTGTCTGTCTGTCTGTCTGTCTGTCTGTCTGTCTGTCTGTCTGTCTGTCTGTCTGTCTGTCTGTCTGTCTGTCTGTCTGTCTGTCTGTCTGTCTGTCTGTCTGTCTGTCTCTCTGTCTGTCTGTCTGTCTGTCTGTCTGTCTGTCTGTCTGTCTGTCTGTCTGTCTGTCTGTCTGTCTGTCTGTCTGTCTGTGTGTGTGTGTGTGGGCGCCGAGAGAATGCAAAATATGAGTGAATATATGTCTGGTTCCAACTGAGAACAAGCTAAGCTACGCCAGTTGCACGTTTAATAGGCGAGGCTGAAAACAAGTCACCTCATCCGTCAGGTACCTTACCGTAAACTGAAGAGTTGTGGGTCGTGCTTTTCTAGTTACACATGTAGGATATGTAGAATGACGAGGCTGTACACTGAACATGTGTCAAACCTGAATGTAAAATGATCAGATTCTACAGATTCAGATCTACGTGTTTATCTGACAGCAGGTCACTAAATGAAATGGTAGCTATCCTCTTTACAGAGTGACAGACAGCAGTCTATTAATCCCTATAGTAAAGTAAAGTTAGTTCCCACAGGGATAAAACACATGGTTAGTTTGACCTTTCAGACAGCAAGCATCTCACGTCTGGCTCTCTGAGCCATTAAGTTGATGATTTCAGACAGTGAAGAGACAGAGAAGAGATGAGACAGAGAGGAGACAGAGAAGAGAAGAGACAGAGAGGAGATGAGACAGAGAGGAGACAGAGAGGAGAAGAGACAGAGAGGAGAAGAGACAGAGAAGAGACAGAGACAGAGAGAGAAGAGACAGAGACGAGACAGAGAAGAGACAGAGAAGAGAAGAGACAGAGAGGAGATGAGACAGAGAGGAGACAGAGAGGAGAAGAGACAGAGAGGAGAAGAGACAGAGAAGAGACAGAGAGAGAAGAGACAGAGACGAGACAGAGAAGAGACAGAGAAGAGACAGAGAGGAGAAGAGACAGAGAGAGAGAGAGAGAGAGACAGAGAAGAGACAGAGAGAGACAGAGACAGAGAAGAGACAGAGAAGAGACAGAGAAGAGATGAGACAGAGAAGAGGCAGAGAAGAGATGAGACAGAGAAGAGATGAGACAGAGAAGAGAAGAGAATAGAGACAGAAGAGAGACAGAGACAGAGAAGAGACAGAGAAGAGATGAGACAGAGAAGAGAAGAGACAGAAAGAGAGAAGAGAAGAGAATAGAGACAGAAGAGAGACAGAGACAGAGAAGAGACAGAGAAGAGATGAGACAGAGAAAAGAAGAGAATAGAGACAGAAGAGAGACAGAGACAGAGAAGAGACAGAGAAGAGATGAGACAGAGAAGAGAAGAGAAGAGATGAGACAGAGAAGAGAAGAGAATAGAGACAGAAGAGAGACAGAGACAGAGAAGAGACAGAGAAGAGATGAGACAGAGAAGAGAAGAGAAGAGTAGAGACAGAGAAGAGAAGAGAATAGAGACAGAGAAGAGACAGAGAAGAGAAGAGAATAGAGACAGAAGAGAGACAGAGACAGAGAAGAGACAGAGAGAGAGAAGAGACAGAGAGAGAGAAGAGAATAGAGACAGAAGAGAGACAGAGACGTCCCCAGTTCTCCTGCCTGAGTCCTAAATGGCACCCTATTCCCTATATAGCGCACTACTTTTGACAGGAGCCCAATTGGGAGGCATCCCAGTAATCCGGTTTGAGATGTGTTGTCACGGCGAGACTGTAAACAAAGGTCTGAGAACTCTGACCTGAAAGGAAGGAGAATAAAAGGACACAGCGACATGTCTAGATTATCTCCTGGTAACTTCTGAGGAGGATTGTGTTGGATTTAAAACTTGTTTTAGATTGTATTATACACTATATATATACAGCAGTAGGTGGACACCCCTTCAAATGAGTTGATTCGGCTATTTCAGCCACACCTGTTGTTGACAGGTGTATACAAATCAAGCTGATAGCCATGCAATCTCCATAGACAAACATTGACTGTAGAATGGCCTTAGTGACCACCAGGCTACCTGCTCTAACCACTAGGCTACCTGCAGGTGGTTAGTGGTGGTTAGAGAGTTGGGCCAGTAACCAGCAGGTAGCCTAGTGTTTAGAGCATTGGACTAGTAACCGAAAGGTTGCAAGATCGAATCCCCGAGTTGACAAGGTAAAAATATGTTGTTCTGTCCCTGAACAAGGTAGTTAATCCATTGTTTCCCGGGAGGCCGTCATTGAAATAAGAATGTGTTCTTAACTGACTAGTTAAATAAAGGTACAAAAAAAATTATAAAAAATACCACACACTCGTTAAATATATTGCACCCACCCAAAATAGGAAGACATGCAGGCAACCGTCCCCCTCACCCTCCAAACAGACAGTCTGCCACCTAAACACACACACACACCGTAGCAGTTTGATTAGCACAATCTACCGGGCGATAACGAGCTGATCTGAGTGAGACCAGGCTTTTCCATCTACCATTAGTAGGAGCACAACACTGTACACCAGAGAGATGAGAGAGAAAGGCGGAGGTGTGCTCTAATGCGCTCCGCATGTCTGTCTTATCACCTTTCAAGAAGAAGAGAGAGAAGAAAGGAGATGGTGAAAGAGGGGGAGAGGAGATGTATTAGACGAGGGAGGGAGAGAAGGGAGAGAGATGGTGAAGGAGGGGGAGATGGGAGAGGAGATGTATTAGATGAGGGAGGGAGAGAAGGGAGAGGGATGGAGAAGGAGGGGGAGAGGGGAGAGGGGATGTATTAGATGAGGGAGGGAGAGAAGGGAGACGGATGGAGAAGGAGGGGGAGAGGGGAGAGGGGAGAGGGGATGAATTAGACGAGGGAGGGAGAGAAGGGATAGAGAGGGTTAAGGGGGGGAGAGGGAATGAATTAGATGAGAAGGGAGAGAGATGGTGAAGGAGGGGGAGAGGGGAGAGGGAATGAATTAGATGAGGGAGGGAGAGAAGGGAGAGAGATGGTGAAGGAGGGGGAGAGGGGAGAGAAGGGAGAGAGATGGTGAAGGAGGGGGAGAGGGGAGAGAAGGGAGAGAGATGGTGAAGGAGGGGGAGAGATGGGAGAGAGATGGTGAAGGAGGGGGAGAGATGGGAGAGAGATGGCGAAGGAGATCAAGTCTTGTTGATTGTGATTCGGTTTGTTCCACCAAATGAGTGCCTTTTGGGTCACTCTGA
>NC_092111.1:44170380-44302880 GCF_045679555.1 Salvelinus alpinus | reverse complement strand
AGGTCAACCTTGTCCACGTAATCCTGATTGTAGATCAGTATCCCTACTCTGAGACACTGTGTGGATTAATAGGGTCCAGCTTCTATTAACAGCAGATCAGGGAAGGTCTTACCTTCACAGGAGGGCGGAGGCCCCTGAAACTCCAGGTGCGTCCCCAGACTACAGGTCAGAATGTTGTTCCCACTCAACTGGTACCCTGGCAGACACCTGTAACGCACTATGTCACCTGGAGGAGGGAGGGAGGGTGGTGAGGTGAGGGAGGGAGAAAGGGGGGAAGGGAGGAGGGAGGGAGGGAGGGAGGGAGGGAGGGAGAAGAGAGAGAAGAGGGAAAGAAAGAGAGAGTGAATACACATTAAATAATTACAGTGAATTTGTCTTCGTCACGTCTTCCACATAAACTGAAAGATCACAAATGGTTTGTGACATCATCAACATCCAAAGACACAAAACCCATGACGGCAGACATCAACAACAGATCGCTGACTTTCATCTCCCTCTCCGTGACATCATACATGGCCTCGGTACTGGTACCCCCGTGTACACAGACAAGATATCGTTACTCACTGTGTATGTATTCATTGTGTTATTATTGATTTCGCTCTTCTCTTTATTTTCTCTTTCTCTATGTATTGTATGTCTTGGAAAGGCCCCGTACGTAAGCTGTTCGCTGTCAGTCTGTTGTTTACAATGTGACAAATAACATTGGTTTTGGATTTGATGTCTTTTGTTGACAAATCATTCCACTATGGAGAGGAGGGCTGTGATCCACAGTAGTGCACTAGATAGGGAATAGGGTTCTATAGGGCTGTGATCCACAGTAGTGCACTAGATAGGGAATAGGGTTCTATAGGGCTCTGGTCTAAAAGTAGTGCACTACATAGGGAATATTGTTCCATAGGGTTCTGGTCTAAAGTAGTGCACTATATAGAGCATATGGTGCATTTGGGGATGCTGACTAAATATGATCTGTCATTTCCAATGCAACAGAAGCACCTGCTGTGAGTTCCTCTGGCTCTATTTGGCTCATCATTATTAATTTCCTGTTCACCGACGGCCCTCTGGGTACTGTAGTTTGGCAGAGAATCAGCATTGGCCTATGGCCCATGGATGTGTAGTCCTTGCTACGTTTCTCCTCAGAGCTGGGGAGTAGGGGAGGTGTGTGTGTGTGTGTGTGTGTGTGTGTGTGTGTGTGTGTGTGTGTGTGTGTGTGTGTGTGTGTGTGTGTGTGTGTGTGTGTGTGTGTGTGTGTGTGTGTGTGTGTGTGTGTGTGTGTGTGTGTGTGTGTGTGTTAGAACATAGTATACAGCTGGCTCTCAGCTGAGCACATTATTAATGAGCGTTGTTCTGCTTACATAACCTTCCTACACACACTGAATAACAGGGGAGATATGTGCCAGGGGCTGTGTGTGTGTGTGTGTGTGTGTGTGTGTGTGTGTGTGTGTGTGTGTGTGTGTGTGTGTGTGTGTGTGTGTGTGTGTGTGTGTGTGTGTGTGTGTGTGTGTGTGTGTGTGTGTGTGTGTGTGTGTGTGTGTATTTAGCTATTCTTACAGGGACCAGAAGTCCCCACAAGAATAGTAAATAAACAATTTGATCCCCACGATGTCAAATGCTTTTTTCTAGGGGTTTTTAGCATTAAGGTTAGAATTAGTATTAGATTTAGAATTAGGTTAAGGGTTAGGGTTAGTTTTAGGGTTAGGGGCTAGGGTTAGGTTTAGGGTTAGGAGCTAGGGTTAGTTTTAGGGTTAGGAGCTAGGGTTAGGTTTACGGTTAGGAGCTAGGGTTAGGTTTAGGGTTAGGGTTAGGGTTAGGAGCTAGGGTTAGGTTTAAGGTTAGGGTTAGATGTACAATACCGTGTTTGTGTGGGTTAGGGGTTAGGGGTTAGGGGTTAGGGGTTAGGGTAAGGGGTTAGGGTTAGGGTTAGGGTTAGGGTTAGGGGTTAGGGGTTAGGGGTTAGGGTTAGGGTTAGATGTACAATACTGTGTTTGTGTGTATATGTGTTGACTCACCAATTTTAAATTCCTTGCTGGCCATTAAGATCTCAGCATTGGGTATGATAGGGGGAGGCAGGCAGAACTGGAGTCTATATGCTGGAAACAAATGAAAATACAAAATACATCCATGTTATCTTCTAGACATTGTTAGTGGAGAGAGAGAGAGAGAGAGAGAGAGAGAGAGAGTGAGAGAGAGAGAGAGAGATAATGAGAGAGAGAGAGAGAGAGAGAGAGAGAGAGAGAGAGAGAGAGAGAGAGAGAGAGAGAGAGAGACAGAGAGAGAGGTGACAGCATTCCCTCCCCCATATGCCCCCCTAGACACAACTATGACAACATAACCAACAAAAAACGGGTCACAACTCCTGCAGCTCTGTCGCACACTGGGTCTGTACATAGTCAATGGTAGGCTTCGAGGGGACTCCTATGGTAGGTACACCTATAGCTCATCTCTTGGCAGTAGTACTGTAGACTACTTTATCACTGACCTCAACACAGACCTCTCAGAGCATTCACAGTCAGCCCAATGACACCCCTATCAGATCACAGCAAAATCACAGTCTACTTGAACAGAGCAATATTCAACCATGAGGCATCGAAGCTGAACGAACTACATACTAATAGCAAATGCAATAGATGGAAGGTACAGGAGGCTGGTGGCTCCTTAATTAAGGAGGATGATAATGACTGGAGAGGAATCAGTGGATCAATTTGTTTGATGCCGTTCCATTTGCTCCGTTCCAGACATTATCATGAGCCGTCCTCCCCTCACCAGCCTCCACTGGTGGAAGGAGGGCAGTGTAGTAACCTTTGCCCTTAATGGTTGTGAGGTTTGGGGTCCGCTCACCAACCAAGAATTCACAAAATGGTACAAAACACCAAATTGGTCAACAAAACAAATCCAATCCCTTTTAGACAATTTCCAGGATAAATTGTTTTTCCTGCGATAGTGAAGGTGTAAACTTAGCAGTAGGTAAGCCTGAACAATATATTTGACCTATCAGCATAACAATTTTAAATTCCGGCAGAAAACCTAAGACAAAGAACAAGAATGAGACAGGTTTTGATGCAGAATGTTAAAACCTAAGAAAGACATTGAGAAACCTGTCCAACCAAAAAACACAGAGACCCCGAAAACCAGAGTCTACGCCTTCACTACGGTGACTCACTAAAACAACACAGAAATAAAGATCAGAAATCAGCTCATTGTGATTGAAGAATCCATAGAATTACATTTCTACTGGGAAAATTGGAAAACTCGAAACAAACAACAACATGACGAGTTATCTATCTAAAATGGAGATGTATGGATAAACCACTTCTCCAACCTTTTTTAGCCACTAAGAACCAAGAGCTAAAACATAATAATAATCAACTATTAAAGACGACCAGGACCCACTGGATTCTCCAATTACATTGGATGAACTACAGACCAAAACACAAACCCTCCAACCCAAAAAGGCCTCTGGGGTTGATGGTATCCTCAATGAAATGATGAAATATACAGACCACAAATTCAAATTAACTTAATCTGTTCAACATTTCCCTCTGGCATCTTCCCTAAAATTTGAAACCAAGTCCGATCACCCCAATCCACAAAAGTGGAGACCAATTTGACCCCAATAACTACCGTGGGAAATGCATCAGCAGCAACCTCAGGAAACTCCTCAACAGCCGACTCCAACAGTTCTTCAGTGAAAACAATGTCCTAAACAAATGTAAAATTGTCTCCTTATCAAAATACGTATCACGTACCCTGCAGACCCTTATTGACAAAGAAACAAAACAAAAGCAAAGTATTTTCATATTTTGTTAATTTTCAAAAAAAGCTTTTGACTCAATTTGGCATAAGGGTCTGCTATACAAATTGATGATGAAAGCTGTGTTGGGGTTGATGGCAAATCACATTACAACATCAATGTAGAAGAGGATACAATCCTTGTAGACAAATAACAAGTGTGCAGTTAAAATTGGCAATAAAAACACAGATTTCCTTCATCAGGGCTGTGGGGTGAGACAGGGACGCAGCTTGAGCCCCACCCTCTTCAACAAATATATCAATGAATTGCCGAGGGCACAATAACAGTCTGCAGCACCAGACCCAACCCTACTGGACTCAGAAATCAAATGTCTACTGTTTGCTGATGATCTGGTGCTTCTGTCACCAACCAAGGGGGGCCTACAGCAGCACCTAGATCTTCTGCACAGATTCTGTCAGACCTGGGCCCTGACAGACCTGGGATCTGAAAGACCTGGGCCCTGACAGACCTGGGCCCTGTCAGACCTGGGCCCTGATAGACCTGGGCCCTGACAGACATGGGCCCTGACAGACCTGGGCCCTGACAGACCTGGGCCCTGACATTAAATCTCAGTAAGACCAAAATAATGGTGTTCCAGTTGCCAAGACCACAAATACAAATTCCATCTAGACACCGTTGCCCGTTGACAAAGCACACAAAAAACAACACATACCTCAGCCTAAACATCAGCGCCAAAGGTAACTTCCACAAAGCAAGAAGGGCCTTCTATGCCATCAAAAGGAACATATAATTTGACATAGCTATCTTAGTTTAGCAGGGCAGAAATTTGACGAACTGACTTTTGGGAAATGTGGCATCCTGTGACGATACCACATTGAAAGTAACTGAGCTCTCCAGTAAGGCCGTTCTACTGCCAATGTTTGTCTATAGAGATTGCATGGATGTGTGCTCAATTGTATGCACCTGTCAGCAGCGGGTGTGACTGAAAAAGCTGAATCCACTAGTTTGAAGGGATGTCTTTATACCTTTGGCCATGTAGTCTACCAATGAATTGCTGAGGGCACTAGAACAGTCTGCAGCACCCGGTGTCACCCTACTAGAATCTGAAGTCAAATGTCTACTGTTTGCTGATGATCTGGTGCTTCTGTCACCAACCAAGGAGGGCCTACAGCAGCACCTAGATCTTCTGCACAGATTCTGTCAGACCTGGGCCCTGACAGACCTGGGCCCTGACAGACCTGGGCCCTGTCAGACCTGGGCCCTGATAGACCTGGGCCCTGACAGACCTGGGCCCTGACAGACCTGGGCCCTGACAGACCTGGGCCCTGACAGTAAATCTCAGTAAGACAAAAATAATGGTGTTCCAAAAAAAAGATCCAGTTGCCAGGACAACAAATACAAATTCAATCTAGACACCGTTGCCCTGGATCACACAAAAAAACAACACATACCTCAGCCTAAACATCAGCCTAAACATCAGCGCCACAGGTAACTTCCACAAAGCTGTGAACGATCTGAGAGACAAGGCAAGAAGGGCCATCAAAAGGAACATATAATTTGACATAGCTAGACAAACTAGGATCTGGCTAAATGCACTTTGAATCAGTTATAGAACCCATTGTCCTTTATGATTGTGAGATCTGGGGTCTGCTCACAAAATGAGACAAACACCAAATTGAGACTCTGCGTACAGAAATCTGCAAAAATATCCTCTGTGTAAAATGCAACACACCAAATAATGCATGCAGAGCAGAATTAGGCCGATACCCGCTAATTATCAAAATTCAGAAAAGAGCTGTTAAATTCTACAACCACCTAAAAGGAAGCGATTCCCAAACCTTTCATAACAAATCCATCACCTACAGAGAGATGAACCTGGAGAAGAGTCCCCTAAGCAAGCTGGTCCTGGGGCTCTCTTCACAAACACAAACACACCCCACAGAGCCCCAGGACAGCAACACAATTAGACCCAACCAAATCATGAGAAAACAAAAAGATAATTACTTGACACATAAGAAACAATGAACAAAAAACTGAGTAAACTAGAATGTTATTTGGTCCTAAACAGAGACTACAAAGTGGCAGAATACCTGACCACTGTGACTGACCCAAACTTAAGGAAAGCTTTGACTATGTACAGACTCAGTGAGCATAGCCTTGCTATTGAGAAAGACTGCCGTAGGCAGACCTGGCTCTCAAGAGAAGACAGGCTCTGTGCACACTACCCACAAAATGAGGTGGAAACTGAGCTGCACTTCCTAACCTCCTGCCCAATGCATGCCCATATTAGAGACACATATTTCCCTCAGATTACACTGATCCACAAAGAATTAGAAAACTCTGTAGAAAACTACAGATAATAATAATGAGAGAGAGAGAGAGAGAGAGAGAGAGAGAGAGAGAGAGAGAGAGAGAGAGAGAGAGAGAGAGAGAGAGAGAGAAGACACAGACACAGACACAGACACAGACAGACACAGACAGACAGACAGACAGACAGACAGACAGACAGACAGACAGACAGACAGACAGACAGACAGACAGACAGACAGACAGACAGACAGACAGACAGACAGACAGACAGACAGACAGACAGACAGACAGACAGACAGACAGACAGACAGACAGACAGACAGACAGACAGACAGGGTGGTGATGGAGATGATACATACCTTGATAGTTGATTTGGAATAGTCCACTTTTCTCTGTGTTGCTACGGAAACGCACCAGGATCTGATTGGACGTGCTGCTGGCTGGTTCGTTGGGCTCTCCTTCCATAAACACACCTAGCTTCCTGGCTGTCACCTGGGGGCCGTCCCTAAGGGATGACAGGTAAGGGGTCAGAGGATAAATTAGTGATGGGGGGGGGAAATTGATACAGTTATGATGGGGATGCAGCGCAATATTATTATTATTTTATTTATTTATATATATTTTTTTTGGGGGGGGGCGCTAGTCGGTTGTACCTGCAACAAATCTCCAGTATTTGTCTTTAATTTCTTGTTCTTTTAAAAAAAATTATAAATTGCGAGCCACTTTTTTCTCATCACTATTATTTCCATGATTACTTTTTATTTTAATTTTTCATTTAATTTATTTATTTTATTTTTAATTTTTTGTCATGGCTCTCTCTTGTCCTTCTGCAGCAGCAGTACTATCGTTGTGAGAGTTTCAATTCATATCATATTGGCATATAAGCGTTGTGATAATACTGTATGGAGAGGTCCTCGGCCCTAGATATTAAAACGGTTCTTCACTCCAAACAAAGATAATAGAGGAAAGCAAGATAACCCACTCTGTTATAATTTTTTTATTAACCTCCCCCTCTTTGAAGGACATAGATATTATCTGGTTTGTTTTTACAACTTTTCTGGTACATATATATATATATATATACATATATATAAATGTGTACAAATATTCCAAAGTATATATATATATATATATATATATGTACACATTTTACATACAGTACCAGTCAAAAATTTGGACACACCTTCCCACCCACTCCTCCTCCTACTGCCGTCCAATGGGAGTGGCCCGTGGAAGCTTGTCCCCATTTAGCACACGACCCTATTTATCCCTCAGCCATTCAGCTCTAAAACCATCTGTCTCCGACGGTGTGTCTCTCTCTCTCTCTGTGTGTGTGTGTGTGTGTGTGTGTGTGTGTGTGTGTGTGTGTGTGTGTGTGTGTGTGTGTGTGTGTGTGTGTGTGTGTGTGTGTGTGTGTGTGTGTGTGTGTGTGTGTGTGTGTGTGTGTGTGTGTGTGTGTGTGTGTGTGTGCAGACACTGGTGTAGTAAAAGCAGTGGCAGACACTGGTGCAGTAGAAGCAGTGGCATACACTGGTGCAGTAGAAGCAGTGGCAGACACTGGTGCAGTAGAAGCAGTGGCAGACACTGGCGCAGTAGAAGCAGTGGCATACACTGGTGCAGTGGCATACACTGGCGCAGTAAAAGCAGTGGCAGACACTGGCGCAGTAAAAGCAGTGGCAGACACTGGCGCAGTAAAAGCAGTGGCAGACACTGGCGCAGTAAAAGCAGTGGCAGACACTGGCGCAGTAAAAGCAGTGGCAGACACTGGCGCAGTAAAAGCATTGGCAGACACTGGCGCAGTGGCAGACACTGGCACAGTAAAAGCAGTGGCATACACTGGTGCAGTAAAAGCAGTGGCAGACACTGGTGCAGTGGCAGACACTGGCGCAGTAAAAGCAGTGGCAGACACTGGCGCAGTAAAAGCAGTGGCAGACACTGGTGCAGTGGCAGACACTGGCGCAGTAAAAGCAGTGGCAGACACTGGTGCAGTGGCAGACACTGGCGCAGTAAAAGCAGTGGCAGACACTGGCGCAGTAAAAGCAGTGGCAGACACTGGCGCAGTGGCAGACACTGGCACAGTGGCAGACACTGGCGCAGTAGAAGCAGTGGCATACACTGGTGCAGTGGCAGACACTGGCGCAGTAAAAGCAGTGGCAGACACTGACGCAGTAAAAGCAGTGTTATACACTGGTGCAGTAAAAGCAGTGGCAGACACTGGTGCAGTGGAAGACACTGGCGCAGTAAAAGCAGTGGTAGACACTGGTGCAGTGGCATACACTGGTGCAGTAAAAGCAGTGGTAGACACTGGTGCAGTAAAAGCAGTGTTATACACTGGTGCAGTAAAAGCAGTGGCAGACACTGGTGCAGTGGCAGACACTGGCGCAGTAAAAGCAGTGGCAGACACTGGCGCAGTAAAAGCAGTGGCAGACACTGGCGCAGTGGCATACACTGGTGCAGTAAAAGCAGTGGCAGACACTGGTGCAGTGGCAGACACTGGCGCAGTAAAAGCAGTGGCAGACACTGGTGCAGTGGCAGACACTGGCGCAGTAAAAGCAGTGGCAGACACTGGCGCAGTAAAAGCAGTGGCAGACACTGGCACAGTGGCAGACACTGGCGCAGTAGAAGCAGTGGCATACACTGGTGCAGTGGCAGACACTGGCGCAGTAAAAGCAGTGGCAGACACTGACGCAGTAAAAGCAGTGGCATACACTGGTGCAGTGGCAGACACTGGCGCAGTAAAAGCAGTGGTAGACACTGGTGCAGTAAAAGCAGTGGCAGACACTGGTGCAGTGGCAGACACTGGCGCAGTAAAAGCAGTGGTAGACACTGGTGCAGTGGCATACACTGGTGCAGTAAAAGCAGTGGCAGACACTGGCACAGTAAAAGCAGTGGCAGACACTGGCGCAGTAAAAGCAGTGGCATACACTGGTGCAGTAAAAGCAGTGGTAGACACTGGTGCAGTAAAAGCAGTGGTAGACACTGGCGCAGTAAAAGCAGTGGCAGACACTGGTGCAGTAAAAGCAGTGGAGGTTGAGGTTTACGTCATTCCACCAATTCAATTTGTTTTGAGAATGTAACTTGTAAAATGTAAAATATATATATTTTTAATGTTTTATTTTTAATGTTTTATTTCACAGCTTCATAAAAATTATTTCAACTTCATAAAAAAAAATGGTTTTCCCATTTCAAGAGGTTAAATAAAAATATAATAAGTGCCTATTAAAGAAACAGTGTTGATGACTTCATGTTAAATCAGCCATAAACTCCCTTTTGATAGGGAGAATGGAAGCTTGTTCTGTGCCACAGGGAATTGAACGCATGATAAATCATTTGACTATCAGATGTTCAATGTTTGTTTAGATGTTGTTGTTTTTTTAGGAAAATTGTCCTTGAGTATTTAAAAATATATATATATTAAAACGAGGATTCAGTTCACGTAACAGGGTTGACAGGAACGTAAACAAATCACATTAAATCTTCATTATTTATTTATTTTTATTTTACCTATATTTTAACTAGGCAAGTCATTTAAAAGAACAAATTCTTATTTTCAATGACGGCCTAGGAACAGTGGGTTAACTGCCTGTTCAGGGGGTTAACTGGTCTAGGAACAATGGGGTTAACTGCCTTGTTCAGGGGGTTAACTGGTCTAGGAACAATGGGGTTAACTGGTCTAGGAACAGTGGGTTAACTGGTCTAGGAACAGTGGGGTTAACTGGTCTAGGAACAGTGGGGTTAACTGGTCTAGGAACAGTGGGTTAACTGCCTGTTCAGGGGGTTAACTGGTCTAGGAACAATGGGGTTAACTGCCTTGTTCAGGGGGTTAACTGGTCTAGGACCAATGGGGTTAACTGGTCTAGGAACAGTGGGTTAACTGGTCTAGGAACAGTGGGGTTAACTGGTCTAGGAACAGTGGGGTTAACTGGTCTAGGAACAGTGGGTTAACTGCCTGTTCAGGGGGTTAACTGGTCTAGGAACAATGGGGTTAACTGCCTTGTTCAGGGGGTTAACTGGTCTAGGAACAATGGGGTTAACTGGTCTAGGAACAGTGGGTTAACTGGTCTAGGAACAGTGGGGTTAACTGGTCTAGGAACAGTGGGGTTAACTGGTCTAGGAACAATGGGGTTAACTGGTCTAGGAACAGTGGGTTAACTGGTCTAGGAACAGTGGGGTTAACTGGTCTAGGAACAGTGGGGTTAACTGGTCTAGGAACAGTGGGGTTAACTGGTCTAGGAACAGTGGGTTAACTGGTCTAGGAACAGTGGGGTTAACTGCCTTGTTCAGGGGGCAGAACGACAGATTTGTACCTTGTCAGCTCGGGGGTTTGAACTTGCAACCTTTCGGTTACTGGTCCAACGCTCTAACCAATATGGTATTCCTCTCCGCTCCATTATCTTCAGAAATGACTTTGTCAAAGCCACACAATAATATAACGAGGGCTTTGCAATGATGGTGAAACAGTAGAGCAAAGTTGAGGTTAAATGTGTTAAAATCTTCCAGGAAGTCACAGAGGATGCACTTGTAGTATTTATTCAAATAAAAATCTTATCGGTTGCATTCTCCATGTGCTCTATATTAAACTTCATTTAATATAACATGCCTCTAAAATGCAAGATGTGTGTGCACAATTTCTTCTGACAATATCAAAGGCACTCTTTTCATGGAATGACCCAGTAACATCAGTGTTAACGGGAAACTGGGGAAATGTGACTCCCGCCAATTTGGCTCTGTAGGAAAAGATGAAGAAGTCCCAATGTCCCAGAGGTACACACTATTGGACTGTGTCGGGTTGGCAGACAAACCTAGCCTTTGGGTTGGCAGACAAACCTAGCCTTTGGGTTGGCAGACAAACCTAGCCTTTGGGTTGGCAGACAAACCTAGCCTTTGTGATACGTTTACAGGCTGTCTCAATGAGCTTGGCTAAAAGGGATGAATACAGGTAATGGCAACATCGTGCAGGTTAAATCCTCTCCCTGTCCCTAGATGCTGAATATTTAAACAAAACTGACTACCTGAACCGGCAAGATTAGATCCCAAATGGGCAACATGAGCAAGGTAGGGGGGAGGGAGAGAGAGAGAGAGAGAGAGAGAGAGAGAGAGAGAGAGAGAGAGAGAGAGAGAGAGAGAGAGAGAGAGAGAGAGAGAGAGAGAGAGAGAGAGAGAGAGAGAGAGAGAGAGAGAGAGAGACAGAGAGAGAGAGACAGAGAGAGAGAGACAGACAGAGAGAGAGGCAGAGAGAGAAGAGAGAGACAGAGAGAAGAGAGAGACAGAGAGAAGAGAGAGACAGAGAGAAGAGAGAGAGAGAGAGAGAGAGAGAGAGAGAGAGAGAGAGAGAGAGAGAGAGAGAGAGAGAGAGAGAGAGAGAGAATATATAAACTGTTTAACCCACTTCTAGGTTAAACCTTCTAGGCACCACCATCCTCGGACTGTCTTGTCTCATTACGCACACCAGGTTCCCATTCCCTCTGATTAGTGTGTGTATATATGTGCCCTCTACTCCCCATTGTCCTTGTTGATTATTGACACATGTCCGATGGTCTTGAGAGTACCTGTGCTCTGTTGTATCGGCTTGTGTGTTACTGTGTTAGTGTGCACTTGTTATTACGGGTCTCGTCCCGTGTATTGTTATTAAATCCACACACAGACAACAGTAGTCTACACACAGACAACAGTAGTCTGCACACAGACAACAGTAGTCTGCACACAGAGCAACAGTAGTCTGCACACAGAGCAACAGTAGTCTACACAGACAACAGTAGTCTACACACAGACAACAGTAGTCTACACACAGACAACAGTAGTCTACACACAGACAACAGTAGTCTATACACACAGACAACAGTAGTCTACACACAGACAACAGTAGTCTATACACACAGACAACAGTAGTCTATACACAGACAACAATAGTCTATAGTCTATAGCTACTAGCTAGTAGTCAGTTAGCCACTGCCGCGGTCTTCGCCCTTAACTCGGACACAGCCAGCTTCAATACCGGGCCGATACCTGCCAGTCTGCAAGCGCGATATCAACCCAGAGCATATAGGACTGCTTTTTCTCTACCACATCACCGGATTCCTGACGCAAGCTCTGGACAATTACACCGTATTATCACAGCTAGCTAGCTGCAACCGAGTGGCTACTACTGGCTAACACCTCTGTCCCGAAGCAAGCACCAGTTAGCCTTGAGCTAGCCTCGAGCTAGGCCCATCTGCCGGCTAGCTGCAGCGCGATATCAACCCAGAGCATATAGGAATGCTTTCTCTCTACCACATCACCGGATTCCTGACGCAAGCTCTGGACAATTACACCGTATCATCACAGCTAGCTAGCTGCAACCGAGTGGCTACTACTGGCTAACACCTCTGTCCCGAAGCAAGCACCAGTTAGCCTTGAGCTAGCCTCGAGCTAGGCCCATCTGCCGGCTAGCTGCAAGCGCGATATCAACCCAGAGCATATAGGACTGCTTTTTCTCTACCACATCACCGGATTCCTGACGCAAGCTCTGGACAATTACACCGTATCATCACAGCTAGCTAGCTGCAACCGAGTGGCTACTACTGGCTAACACCTCTGTCCCGAAGCAAGCACCAGTTAGCCTTGAGCTAGCCTCGAGCTAGGCCCATCTGCCGGCTAGCTGAAGAGCTAGTGCCACTGCCACTGCCACGAAGCTAGCACCAGTTAGCAAACACTATTCTACAATTCACAACCTCTCTTTCGCCATCGCCATCTGGCT
The DNA here is from genome assembly GCF_045679555.1 of Salvelinus alpinus. Lineage (NCBI taxonomy): Eukaryota > Metazoa > Chordata > Actinopteri > Salmoniformes > Salmonidae > Salvelinus > Salvelinus alpinus. The sequence goes on along the minus strand of NC_092111.1, from coordinate 44,290,086 downwards.
TGGATTCTCTGTCGACACAACCACGTCTGAGCAGACCCCCTCCGTCTGAGCAGACCACCCCCCGGGCTACTAACTTTACACGCCGCGTGCTAGCTTAGTGGAGGCCTCCTCTGCTCCATCTACGGCTGCCCCCTGGACACTATGATCACTTGGCTACATAGCTGATGCATGCTTGACTGTCCATTAATTCACGGTACTCCATTCTGTTTATTTGTGTCTTATCTGTCGGCTCTGTGCTTTAACTCAGGATCTGTGTGTAGTTAATCCGACCCTCTCTGCCTAGTCATCGCCATTTTTACCTGTTGTTGCTGTGTCAGACTAGCACCCTGTTATTGCTGCTGTTATCTTACCTGTTGTTTTAGCTAGCTCTCCCAATCAAGACCTGCAATCACTTTATGCCTTATTGTATGTCTCTCTCAAATATCAATATGCCTTGCATACTGTTGTTCAGGCTAGTTTTCATTGTCATTGTTTTGGTTTGCAATGGACCCTGTAGTTCCACTCTCCGTACCTCTGATACCCCCTTTGTCCCACCCCCCACACATGCGGTGACCTCACCCATTGAGACCAGCATGTCCAGAGATACAACCTCTCTTATCATCACCCAGTGCCTGGGCTTGCCTCCGCTGTACCCGCGCCCCTCCATACCCCTGTCTGCACATTATGCCCAGAATCTATTCTACCACGCCCATAAATCTGCTCCTTTTATTCTTTGTCCCCAACGCTCTAGGCGACCAGTTTTGATAGCCTTTAGCCGCACCCTCATCCTACTACTCCTCTGTTCCTCGGGTGATGTGGAGGTAAACCCAGGCCCTGCATGTCCCCAGTCACCCTCATTTGTTGACTTCTGCGATCGAAAAAGCCTTGGCCTCATGCATGTCAACATCAGAAGCCTCCTCCCTAAGTTTGCCTTACTCACCGCTTTAGCACACTCTGCCAATCCTGATGTCCTTGCCGTGTCCGAATCCTGGCTTAGGAAGGCCACCAAAAATTCTGAGATTTCCATACCCAACTATAACACTTTCCGTCAAGATAGAACTGCCAAAGGGGGAGGAGTTGCAATCTACTGCAGAGATAGCCTGCAAAGTTCTGTCATACTTTCCAGGTCTATGCCCAAACAGTTCGAACTTCTAATTTTAAAAATTAATCTCTCCAGAAATAAGTCTCTCACTGTTGCCGCCTGCTACCGACCCCCCTCAGCTCCCAGCTGTGCCCTGGACACCATCTGTGAATTGATCGCTCCCAATCTAGCTTCAGAGTTTGTTCCGTTAGGTGACCTAAACTGGGATATGCTTAACACCCCGGCAGTCCTACAATCCAAGCTTGATGCCCTCAATCTCACACAAATCATCAAGGAACCCACCAGGTACAACCCTAAATCCGTAAACATGGGCACCCTAATAGACATTATCCTGACCAACCTGCCCTCCAAATACACCTCTGCTGTCTTCAATCAAGATCTCAGCGATCACTGCCTCATTGCCTGTATCCGCCACGGGTCTGCGGTTAAACGACCACCCCTCATCACTGTCAAACGCTCCCTAAAACACTTCTGCGAGCAGGCCTTTCTAATCGACCTGGCCCGGGTACCCTGGAAGGATATTGACCTCATCCCGTCAGTTGACGATGCCTGGTCATTCTTTAAATGTTACTTCCTCACCATATTAGACAAGCATGCTCCGTTCAAAAAATGCAGAACCAAGAACAGATATAGCCCTTGGTTCACTCCAGACCTGACTGCCCTCGACCAGCACAAAAACATCCTGTGGCGAACTGCAATAGCATCGAAGAGCCCCCGCGATATGCAACTGTTCAGGGAAGTCAGGAACCAATACACGCAGTCAGTCAGGAAAGCAAAGGCCAGCTTTTTCAAGCAGAAATTCGCATCCTGTAGCTCTAACTCCAAAAAGTTCTGGGATACTGTAAAGTCCATGGAGAACAAGAGCACCTCCTCCCAGCTGCCCACTGCACTGAGGCTAGGTAACACGGTCACCACCGATAAATCCGTGATAATCGAAGACTTCAACAAGCATTTCTCAATGGCTGGCCATGCCTTCTTCCTGGCGACTCCAACCTTGGCCAACAGCCCCGCCCCCCCCGCTGCTACTCGCCCAAGCCTCCCCAGCTTCTCCTTTACCCAAATCCAGATAGCAGATGTTCTGAAAGAGCTGGAAAACCTGGACCCATACAAATCAGCTGGGCTTGACAATCTGGACCCCCTATTTCTGAAACTGTCCGCCGCCATTGTCGCACCCCCTATTACCAGCCTGTTCAACCTCTCCTTCGTATCATCTGAGATCCCCAAGGATTGGAAAGCTGCCGCGGTCATCCCCCTCTTCAAAGGGGGAGACACCCTGGACCCAAACTGTTACAGACCTATATCCATCCTGCCCTGCCTATCTAAGGTCTTCGAAAGCCAAGTCAACAAACATTTCACTGACCATCTCGAATCCCACCGTACCTTCTCCGCTGTGCAATCCGGTTTCCGAGCCGGTCACGGGTGCACCTCAGCCACGCTCAAGGTACTAAACGACATCATAACCGCCATCGATAAAAGACATTACTGTGCAGCCGTCTTCATCGACCTGGCCAAGGCTTTCGACTCTGTCAATCACCATATTCTTATCGGCAGACTCAGTAGCCTCGGTTTTTCTAATGACTGCCTTGCCTGGTTCACCAACTACTTTGCAGACAGAGTTCAGTGTGTCAAATCGGAGGGCATGTTGTCCGGTCCTCTGGCAGTCTCTATGGGGGTACCACAGGGTTCAATTCTCGGGCCGACTCTTTTCTCTGTATACATCAATGATGTTGCTCTTGCTGCGGGCGATTCCCTGATCCACCTCTACGCAGACGACACCATTCTATATACTTCTGGCCCTTCCTTGGACACTGTGCTATCTAACCTCCAAACGAGCTTCAATGCCATACAACACTCCTTCCGTGGCCTCCAACTGCTCTTAAACGCTAGTAAAACCAAATGCATGCTTTTCAACCGTTCGCTGCCTGCACCCGCACGCCCGACTAGCATCACCACCCTGGACGGTTCCGACCTAGAATATGTGGACATCTATAAGTACCTAGGTGTCTGGCTAGACTGCAAACTCTCCTTCCAGACTCATGTCAAACATCTCCAATCCAAAATCAAATCAAGAATCGGCTTTCTATTCCGCAACAAAGCCTCCTTCACTCACGCCGCCAAACTTACCCTAGTAAAACTGACTATCCTGCCGATCCTCGACTTCGGCGATGTCATCTACAAAATAGCTTCCAACACTCTACTCAGCAAACTGGATGCAGTTTATCACAGTGCCATTCGTTTTGTTACTAAAGCACCTTATACGAACCACCACTGCGACCTGTATGCCCTAGTCGGCTGGCCCTCGCTACATGTTCGTCGTCAGACCCACTGGCTCCAGGTCATCTACAAGGCTATGCTAGGTAAAGTGCCGCCTTATCTCAGTTCACTGGTCACGATGGCTACACCCACCCGCAGCACGCGCTCCAGCAGGTGTATCTCACTGATCATCCCTAAAGCTAAAACCTCATTTGGACGCCTTTCCTTCCAGTTCTCTGCTGCCTGCGACTGGAACGAATTGCAAAAATCTCTGAAGTTGGAGACTTTTATCTCCCTCAACAACTTTAAAAATCTGCTATCCGAGCAGCTAACCGATCGCTGCAGCTGTACATAGTCCATCTGTAAACTACCCACCCAATTTACCTACCTCACCCCCCATACTGCTTTTATTTATTTACTTTTCTGCTCTTTTGCACACCAGTATCTCTTCTTGCACATGAGCATCTGATGATTTATCACTCCAGTGTTAATCTGCTAAATTGTAATTATTCGATTTATTGCCTACCTCATGCCTTTTGCACACATTGTATATAGATTCTCTTTTTTTCTACCATGTTATTGACTTGTTTATTGTTTACTCCATGTGTAACTCTGTGTTGTCTGTTCACACTGCTATGCTTTATCTTGGCCAGGTCGCAGTTGCAAATGAGAACTTGTTCTCAACTAGCCTACCTGGTTAAATAAAGGTGAAATAAAAAAATAAATAAAAAATACACACAGACAACAGTAGTCTATACACACAGACAACAGTAGTCTACACACAGACAACAGTAGTCTACACACAGACAACAGTAGTCTATACACACAGACAACAGTAGTCTACACACAGACAACAGTAGTCTATACACACAGACACCAGTAGTCTACACACAGACAACAGTAGTCTATACACACAGACACCAGTAGTCTACACACAGACAACAGTAGTCTACACACAGACAACAGTAGTCTACACACAGACAACAGTAGTCTATATACACAGACAACAGTAGTCTACACACAGACAACAGTAGTCTATACACACAGACACCAGTAGTCTACACACAGACAACAGTAGTCTATACACACAGACACCAGTAGTCTACACACAGACAACAGTAGTCTACACACAGACAACAGTAGTCTACACACACAGACAACAGTAGTCTATACACACAGACAACAGTAGTCTACACACAGACAACAGTAGTCTATACACACAGACAACAGTAGTCTATACACACAGACAACAGTAGTCTACACACAGACAACAGTAGTCTACACACAGACAACAGTAGTCTGCACACAGAGCAACAGTAGTCTACACACAGACAACAGTAGTCTACACACAGACAACAGTAGTCTACACACAGACAACAGTAGTCTGCACACAGAGCAGACTACTGTTCCCCTACATGATAGGGGAATTGAAACCAGGTGTGTAATAACACAGACAAAACAAAACGAAACTGAAAAATGGATTGATGGTGACTAGAAAGCCGGTGACGTCGACCGCCGAACACCACCCGAACAAGGAGAAGGGCCGACTTCGGCGGAAGTCGTGACACTAGAGGAGATCTGCATGGAGGAATTGGCCAAAATACCAGCAACAGTGTGTGAAAACCTTGTGAAGACTTACAGAAAACGTTTGACCTCTGTCATTGCCAACAAAGGGTATATAACAAAGTATTGAGATAAACTTTTGTTATTGACCAAATACTTATTTTCCACCATAATTTGCAAATAAATTCATAAAAAATCCTACAATGTGATTTTCTGGATTTTTTTTTCTAATTTTGTCTGTTATAGTTGAAGTGTACCTATGATGAAAATTACAGGCCTCTCTCATCTTTTTAAGTGGGAGAACTTGCACAATTGGTGGCTGACTAAATACTTTTTTGCCCCACTGTATATACTGTATATATGTTATACTCACCAGACAGTGATGAAGTCATGGGGTCCATGGACCTGCAGTAGTGTAAAGTTGAGTCTGACACCCATGCCTGTTGCTACGGTGATCAGCCAGGAACAGTCAGCAGAGCTGGGGTACTCCTCCGGATAACCAGGAGAGAAGATAGTCCCGTTGTCTGACGTGATGTTACCCCCACAGGGCACTGGGGAGATGGGGAGGGAAGGAGGGGAGGAGAGAGAGAATAAATACCACAGACTGAATAAAACCATACAAAAGCCTGATTCCAGGGGAATCAGTGAGCAAAGGGATTATATTTTTTCTCTCTCTCTCTCTCTCTCTCTCTCTCTCTCTCTCTCTCTCTCTCTCTCTCTCTCTCTCTCTCTCTCTCTCTCTCTCTCTCTCTCTCTCTCTCTCTCTCTCTCTCTCTCTCTCTCTCTCTCTCTCTCTCTCTCTCTCTCTCTCTCTCTCTCTCTCTCTCTCTCTCTCTCTCTCTCTCTCTCTCTCTCTCTCTCTCTCTCTCTCTCTCTCTCTCTCTCTCTCTCTCTCTCTCTCTCTCTCTCTCTCTCTCTCTCTCTCTCTCTCTCTCTCTCTCTCTCTCTCTCTCTCTCTCTCTCTCTCTCTCTCTCTCTCTCTCTCTCTCTCTCTCTCTCTCTCTCTCTCTCTCTCTCTCTCTCTCTCTCTCTCTCTCTGTGTGTGTGAGAGAGAGCAAGCGTGCGAAACTGTTGTCAGGGCTGAAGATTACCCAGGAAGCCTGTTAGCGAGTGAGGACTCGGTTGGAGTGTTCCAGGAAGATAAGGCCATAACCCCATCCCAGTGGAGACTGGGAGTTGTGGATGAGTGGAGGCTATATGGGGAGGGAGGTAGGGATGGCTGGCTGGAGGGAGGTAGGGATGGCTGGCTGGCTGGAGGGAGGTAGGGATGGATGGCTGGCTGGAGGGAGGTAGGGATGGCTGGCTGGAGGGAGGTAGGGATGGCTGGCTGGAGGGAGGGAGGTAGGGATGGCTGGCTGGAGGGAGGTAGGGATGGATGGCTGGAGGGAGGTAGTGATGGATGGCTGGAGGGAGGTAGGGATGGCTGGCTGGAGGGAGGTAGGGATGGCTGGAGGGAGGTAGGGATGGATGGCTGGAGGGAGGTAGGGATGGATGGCTGGAGGGAGGTAGGGATGGCTGGCTGGAGGGAGGTAGGGATGGCTGGCTGGAGGGAGGTAGGGATGGATGGCTGGAGGGAGGGAGGGAGGGATGGATGGCTGGCTGGAGGGAGGGAGGGATGGCTGGCTGGCTGGAGGGAGGTAGGGATGGCTGGCTGGAGGGAGGTAGGGATGGCTGGCTGGAGGGAGGGAGGTAGGGATGGATGGATGGCTGGAGGGAGGTAGGGATGGATGGCTGGAGGGAGGTAGGGATGGATGGCTGGAGGGGGGAGGGATGGCTGGAGGGAGGGAGGGAGGTAGGGATGGATGGCTGGAGGGAGGGAGGGAGGGATGGCTGGCTGGAGGGAGGTAGGGATGGCTGGAGGGAGGTAGGGATGGATGGCTGGAGGTAGGTAGGGATGGATGAATGGCTGGAGGGAGGAGGGATGGATGGCTGGAGGGAGGGAGGGATGGCTGGCTGGAGGGAGGTAGGGATGGCTGGAGGGAGGGAGGGATGGATGGCTGGAGGGAGGTAGGGATGGCTGGAGGGAGGTAGGGATGGATGGCTGGAGGGAGGTAGGGATGGATGGCTGGAGGGAGGGAGGTAGGGATGGCTGGCTGGAGGGAGGGAGGGAGGGATGGCTGGAGGGAGGGAGGGAGGGAGGTAGGGATGGATGGCTGGAGGGAGGGATGGCTGGCTGGAGGGAGGGATGGCTGGCTGGAGGGAGGTAGTGATGGATGGCTGGAGGGAGGGAGGGATGGCTGGCTGGAGGGAGGTAGGGATGGCTGGAGGGCGGTAGGGATGGATGGCTGGAGGTAGGTAGGGATGGATGGCTGGAGGGAGGAGGGATGGATGGCTGGAGGGAGGAGGGAGGGAGGGAGGGAGGGATGGCTGGCTGGAGGGAGGTAGGGATGGCTGGAGGGAGGGAGGGATGGATGGATGGCTGGAGGGAGGTAGGGATGGCTGGAGGGAGGGAGGGATGGATGGCTGGAGGGAGGTAGGGATGGATGGCTGGAGGGAGGACCTCACTACACCCTCCAACCTCCCTCCTCCTACCCCTCGTCTCTGACCCCACTACACCCTCCAACCTCCCTCCTCCTACCCCTCGTCTCTGACCCCACTACACCCTCCAACCTCCCTCGTCCTACCCCTCGTCTCTGACCCCACTACACCCTCCAACCCCCCTCCTCCTACCCCTCGTCTCTGACCCCACTACACCCTCCAACCCCCCTCTTCCTACCCCTCGTCTCTGACCCCACTACACCCTCCAACCCCCCTCCTCCTACCCCTCGTCTCTGACCCCACTACACCCTCCAACCCCCCTCTTCCTACCCCTCGTCTCTGACCCCACTACACCCTCCAACCCCCAGTCTTCCTATCCCTCGTCTCTGACTCTCATAGCCCCACGACAGAGCATTTGCTCCGGGGCTTCATAGTCCCCCTTCCCTCCCTCCCTCCCTCCCTCCCTCCCTCCCTCCCTCCCTCCTCCCCCCACACTACTTCTAAACCCCTCTAAGGGGGTCCGGTACTTTGCATTTATATGGATGTTTCAAATGTCCCCAGAACATGCAGGCGGTCCTGGAACAACTCTAAATGATCTTGAACCCCCTCCTCGCGCTCACTAACATGTTCTCTTAACGTCCCTCCTAAACCCCACAGACACTGTGCTGGGAGACTGGAATAGAGGGATAGAATCACAGACATCTTACAAAATAGTTTTGTTTACGAGAATACTAAGGAGCAGCAATGGTACCAGTCAAAAGTTTGGACACACCTACTCATTCAAGGGTTTTTCTTTATTTTACTATTTTCTACATTGTGAAGACGTCAAAACTATGAAATGGCACATATGGAATCTTGTAGTAACTGAAAAAAGTGTTAAACAAATTACACTTATTTTTCAAAGTAGACACCCTTTTCTTTGATGACAGCTTTGCACAATCTTGTCATTCTCTCAACCAGCTTCATGAGGTAGTCACCTGGAATGCTTTTACAACAGTCCTGAAGGAGTTCCCACATATGCTGAGCACTTGTTGGCTGCTTTTCCTTCACTTTGCAGTCCAACTCATCCCAAACCATCTCAATTGGGTTGAGGTCGGGTGATTGTGGAGGCCAGGTCATCTGATGCAGCACTCCATCACTCTCCTTCTTGGTCAAATAACTCTTAAGGAGCCTGGAGGTGTGTTGGGTCATTGTCCTGTTGAAAAACAAATTATAGTCCCACTAAGCTCAAACCAGGTGGGATGGCATATCGCTGCATAATGCTGTGGTAGCCATGCTGGTTAAGTGTGCCTTTAATTCTAAATAAATCACAGACAGTGTAACCAGCAAAGCACCATCGCACCTCTTTCCCCATGCTTCCAACCACACATGCAGAGATCATCCGTTCACCTACTCTGCGTCTCATAAAGACACGGTAAACCAAAATCTCATCAGACCAGAGGACAGATTTCCACCGTTCTAATCTCCATTGCTCGTGTTTCTTGGCCCAAGCAATTCTCTTCTACTTATTGGTGTCCTTTAGTAGTGGTTTCTTTGCAGCAGTTCAACCATGAAGGCCTGATTCACACAGTCTCCTCTGAACAGTTGATGTTGAGATGTCTGTTACTTTAAATCAGTGAAGCATTTATTTGGGCTGCAATTTCTGAGGCTGGAAACTCTAATGAACTTATCCTCTGCAGCAGATGTAACTCTGGGTCTTCCTTTCCTGTGGCGATCCTCATGAGAGCCAGTTTCATCATAGTGCTTGATGGTTTTTGTGACTGCAGTTGAAAAAACGTTCAAAGTTCCTGAAATTTTCCGTATTGACTGACCTTCATGTCTTAAAGTAATGATGGACTGTCATTTCTCTTTGCTTATTTGAGCTGTTCTTGCCATAATATTGACTTGGTCTTTCACCAAATAGGGCTGTCTTCTGTCTACCACTCCTACCTTATCACAACACAACTGATTCGCTCAAACACATTAAGAAGGAAATAAATTCCACAAATTAAATTTTAACACATTAGCACAACTGCTAATTTAAATTAATTCCAGGTGACTACCTTAACAAGCTGGTTGAGAGAATGCCAAGACTGTGCAAAGATGCCATCAAGGAAAAGGGTGGCTACTTTCAAGAATATCATATGTATATATATATCTCTGTCTTTCTATATACAGTTGAAGTCAGAATTTTACATACACCTTAGCCAAACACATTTAAACTCAGTTTTTCAAAATTCCTGACATTTAATCCTAGGTCCTAATGGCCTGGTACTCAGGGCTCAATTGTCCCTCCATCAGGTCCTAATGTCCTGGTACTCAGGGCTCTATTGTCCATCCATCAGGTCCTAATGACCTGGTACTGAGGGCTCTATTGTCCCTCCATCAGGTCCTAATGGCCTGGTACTCGGGGCTCTATTGTCCCTCCATCAGGTCCTAATGGCCTGGTACTCAGTGCTCTATTCTCGCTCCATCAGGTCCTATTGGCCTGGTATGCAGGGCTCTAGTGGCCCTCCATCAGGTCCTAATGGCCTGGTACTAGGGCTGGCTCTATTGTCCCTCCATCAGGTCCTAATGGCCTGATACTCAGGGCTCTGTTGTCCCTCCATCAGGTCCTAATGGCCTGATGCTCAGGGCTCTATTGTCCCTCCATCAGGTCCTAATGACCTGGTACTCAGGGCTCTATTGTCCCTTGTCGTAGAAAATCACTTCAAATATAACTCTTACAAGAACTTTGTGAACTCAAATAAGATTTTTAATACAAATTGTATCACAATCTGGAATGTCCGCGGAACACACCCCGCGGCACACACACCGCGGAACACCCACCGCGGAAACCCCCTCTCCCAGAGCCTTAGCTCCTATATTTATACACACATAGCACTATGTCCATCCCTTATGCAAATGAAGTCTCCCTTCTCAAGTCATTCGCCACCACTATCCTCTAGTTCAAGCTTCCCGCTTGTTCACGCCCAATAACGCCCACATCTGCTCTCAGCTAGACTACAATGGTGGCCGGACCCTCCATCCTAGTGTGTCAGCATAATGTGTCAATGTACTCTTTGTTTTGTTTGCCTTTATTGGAATCAGCAGATTCTGTCTTATAAACCTCTGTTTAGAAGCAGCTGACTATGGATCCCTCTATCTTTAGTGTGTCAGCATAATGTGTCAATGTACTCTTTGTTCAGTTTGCCTTTATTGGAATCAGCAGATTCTGTACTATACGCCTTCTTTTTAGAAGGAGCTGACTATGGGTCCTTTTTATCATTAGTGTGTCAGGTCAGCAGACCATGTGTCTCCCCCTTTCATTAATGTGTCCAATTGTCTTAGGCATATTTCTCTAGTATGTGTCTTATTGGAATTGTCAGACTATATGTCTCTTCTACCATTAGCATCCAGTTGCCTTATGTTACTACTACACCCTCCATCAGGTTCTAATGGTTTGGTACTCAGGGCTCTATTGTCCCTCCACCAGGTTCTAATGGTCTGGTACTCAGGGCTCTATTGTCCCTTGTAGTAGTAACATAAGGCAACTGGATGCTAATGGTAGAAGAGACATATAGTCTGACAATTCCAATAAGACACATACTAGAGAAATATGCCTAAGACAATTGGACACATTAATGAAAGGGGGAGACACATGGTCTGCTGACCTGACACACTAATGATAAAAAGGACCCATAGTCAGCTCCTTCTAAAAAGAAGGCGTATAGTACAGAATCTGCTGATTCCAATAAAGGCAAACTGAACAAAGAGTACATTGACACATTATGCTGACACACTAAAGATAGAGGGATCCATAGTCAGCTGCTTCTAAACAGAGGTTTATAAGACAGAATCTGCTGATTCCAATAAAGGCAAACAAAACAAAGAGTACATTGACACATTATGCTGACACACTAGGATGGAGGGTCCGGCCACCATTGTAGTCTAGCTGAGAGCAGATGTGGGCGTTATTGGGCGTGAACAAGCGGGAAGCTTGAACTAGAGGATAGTGGTGGCGAATGACTTGAGAAGGGAGACTTCATTTGCATAAGGGATGGACATAGTGCTATGTGTGTATAAATATAGGAGCTAAGGCTCTGGGAGGGGGTTCCGCGGTGGGTGTTCCGCGGTGTGTGTGCCGCGGGGTGTGTTCCGCGGACATTCCAGATTGTGATACAATTTGTATTAAAAATCTTATTTGAGTTCACAAAGTTCTTGTAAGAGTTATATTTGAAGTGATTTTCTACGACATAATTGGCGAGCATGCCAGGAGCTGATAGGGACTGGGACGTTCTTGGCTGATGATGGGTTCTTTGGACAATCTAAACAAACAGAGGTGGCCGCCCAACTATATACGGTAAGCAAGTTCTTACAATAGTTGAAATGTTTGTGTGGATTGCTTCAGAGTCCTGTCTCAGCGGGAGGAATGTCATGTAGGTCTCTCTCTCAAATTTCCTAAAAACGATAAAAACGAAAGAACTTTTGAATTCAAATAAATGTGCATGCATGTGTGAGTTTGGGTTTTGTATGAATGCGCATGTCTAGAGATTGAGTGAACTGGAACTGTGAACTTTGATTGTGTCGGGTGTTTGGCTGGGGGGAGCGGGCATTTGTTCTGGTTGGACTGCTCGAGACAGGTTCATGTGTCTGGTTTGATTGGGGGAGTTGTTCCGTCTGATTCTGCTTGGCCGGGTTCGACCGTATCAGGATCTGTTTTGGGATGTGCGTAAACACACCTCAGTCAACCTGAGCGGGCGACTCGTGTCGGGTGTGTGTGATTCGGACTGCCCCTCTCGTCGGACCATTCATTTTGAGCAGCCTTGTGTGGGCTGATCGGCGCAACTGTTTGTACTCTCTAGTTGAGCGGCTGGGCTCAGGCGCAGGGCTACAACAAGTAGTTTATACAGTCAAAGCATAAAACAGTAGGTTGTAGGAAAACGTTAGCCCGATTGTGCGGCGTTCAACTGCAAAAGTAGCTTATACAGTCAAAGCATAAAACAGTAGGTTGTAGGAAAACGTTAGCCCGATTGTGCGGCGTTCAACTGCAAAAGTAGCTTATACAGTCAAAGCATAAAACAGTAGGTTGTAGGAAAACGTTAGCCCGATTGTGCGGCGTTCAACTGAAAAAGTAGCTTATACAGTCAAAGCATAAAACAGTAGGTTGTAGGAAAACGTTAGCCCGATTGTGCGGCGTTCAACTGCAAAAGTAGCTTATACAGTCAAAGCATAAAACAGTAGGTTGTAGGAAAACGTTAGCCCGATTGTGCGGCGTTCAACTGCAAAAGTAGCTTATACAGTCAAAGCATAAAACAGTAGGTTGTAGGAAAACGTTAGCCTGATTGTGCGGCGTTCAACTGCAAAAGTAACTTATACGGTCAAAGCATAAATCGGTAGGTTGTAGGAAAACGTTGGCCCGATTGTGCGGCGTTCAACTGCAAAAGTAACTTATACGGTCAAAACATAAATCAGTAGTTAAATAAATATTCATAGTTTCTGCTCTGAAAGGAGGACTGTTTGAGTGAAGTAGTAGGTGCAGGAAAAACGTTGGCCCGATTGTGCGGCGTTCAAATGCAAAAGAAATCCTGCGAATAAAAAACCGCTCTGTCTAGCTACCAGGGTTTGGTAATTCAGTAGGTCACGCCACAATACTACTCTAAGAATAGAAGAAAAGATAAGTATTGGGGGTTGAATAGGATATGAAGACAAGCTGATCCGATTAGACAGTAGTCTCGTCATATTGTAGAAGTCTAGGCTTATGTAGAAGGAAGTGAATTAAGTCAATAAAGAAAGACTGAGTTGTTTTGAGGTAAAAACAAAGGGATTGAATGAACGGATGAAACATAAAAGGATGAATGATAATGTTGTAAGAAATGAGTAGATCTGTGTAAAAATAGAAGATTAGGAAGGAAAGATGAGTTGTGTGTGTATGTAGGCAGAACGTCCAGGAGAGGGAGCGCGCAGCTCTCCTGTGACAGAGTAGAGTTGATGCTGTAGTATTCAGAAATAATGTATGTACTGTATAGAGTAGGCTTCGATAAAAGAAATTAAGTGATGTGACAAATGAATTATTAATTGGAAAGGAGATTGGCTCTAACTCGGAAAAATAGTAAATAAAAGGTGTAGAAATACATGGGAGTATTTAGGAAAAATAAATAAATAAATAGTCGCATGGGACCAAAATGTGAAGCTCGATTTGTAGGCGTTCTGATGTCAACATTCTATCATCAGAAAATACATTGCGATGAGGTTGTGTGTGTGGTTCCTCTAGTCCTCGCAGACGTGCGGGTGATTGGCAGAACTATTGACAAGATCTAAGAACAAATGAGAAAATAGCTCCCTGTTTTGAATATGGATATAGCGGGTTATGGGGAAAATTAGTGTAAGGTGACATTAGAACTTAGTGCGGTAGTAGGAAATGCCGCTATACAAGAGTTTATTTCCTTGTCAAAATAACAAACAACTAATTGGTTTGAGGTTAGTGAGAATGGAATTTTTTACTTGTCGGTGTATAGTCTCTGAGCGAACAATGAGTGTTTCATAGAGATTACAGTTTATATGTGGTCAAGAAGAAGTATTGGATCACGTTTGACATCTAGTAAAATAACGATGGAATTTTAATTGTTAGACATTCTATACCACAATTCTCTGGAACTGTTAAAGACGCTTTAGAATAAAATCTATGGATAAGTAAAATTATTGGTTTGCTGACTAAAAGGTAATGTTGTGAATATTAACAATATGTACACTTTCTTTTCCAGAAAGAATAAGGGAAAAAAAGGGTTTTTTAATCTTCTCTGGTCAACAATGTCATTGGAGACTGCATTACTGTGGAAAGCAGTTAGTTAAAGTCAGCCGCTTTAAAAATAAAAATATCTGGATAAGGCTAAAAAATGGAGTTCTGGATAAGTGAGTCCAGTTCCTTTGTGTTATTGGCTTATGGTTTACTAGTAAGTGCACCATGTACTGGGAATGAATATACATTAGTAGATTTATTGGAAGGGTTTTTTCCAATTCCGTTTCAAATTGGGTATGCAAAAGGTAGGGAAATGTTTTCTGAAAAATGTATTTGAATTGTTTCTAAAGAAAGGGGAGTGGAAACATTTTAATGGTGTCAAAATGCCCTGAATCCTAAGAATTTCCTGTGAAAGACTGATCACCTTTTACTAGAAATTGTTGAAACAGGTGGGATTTACTTATAAAATGTTTAAAAGACACCAGGCTCTATTCAAACTGTATGATTACTTTGAAAATCTATTATGTCCTTGGGAAAATTATGAAGAGTTGTACCCTTAAATTGAATAAGTTATTCGAATAGGTTTATTTTAATTTTTATTTTGATATAACATGGGTTCATGGGTAAAACTATCAGTTCCTTGGGGTTATGGTCTTTGGATAAATACACAAATGTGTTTTGTTCATTCTGCATATAGAAAGTGATGAAAGTTACTCCAAAGGGTTTTGTTGATAAATACCTCATCTGTAATTCGTCTGAGAAATCACCGGTAGAATAAGGGAGTTATCATAGACGGTGACGTCAGAATGCTTTAAGGCATGGGAGAGAATATCACTACAAGTGGGTGTGGAGCTCAAACCCACCCTAACCGGCTGAATAGTGAGGGACAACTGTGTCTGATGACCTGTGAACTGTATCTAAAACAGACGTGCTGAAATGACATTATATTTGTTGGGAGACTAATGACTTAAAGGAATTGGGGTACTGACCTTTTTATTATCAGGCCACTCATGAGAGAAACTGAGACAAAAGGGCTATTGGGAAAATAGATAGTACTGGTAATAAAAGTGTTTAGTATAAATGTTAATTATTAAAGGGATGTTGTGTATTGAATAGATAAGGTCAAATTTGAGTTAAAGTAAACACTAAGGACTGTTATCCTGAATATTGGATTGGGAAAAGTATTTCAAAATAACTGTTTAGTTATTTAGATATAGCACTGTTTAAATTTAATAGGCCTAGGGCCACTCTGGAAAATACTCCTGAGACAAGGAGGTTGACAACTTACAGAGGATTGGAAAAGGTTTTTTGTTTCTTTTGTTTTCTAATGTCATTGGAATTGTAATGATAAATTGTATTGTTTGATTGACTATAAAGGTAGTCTGTTGTGCGATGATACCCAAGAATGTAGAAGAAAGAGACCAACAATAACATTGGCATAGATTGAAAAGGATGGACGTTTTCCCCAGGTTTAATTACATTACAAATAGTGGTAATATTGCAACTGTGCAATTATTGTAATTTCTTTTTCTCTTTTTCTCGTTTGGTCAATTTATTTGTGTTTTGAGGAACATAAGGTTGTGAATATGTTCCTAAGGGGGGACTGATATCTATTTTAAATTGATTAGAAAAGATTTGAGAATGTTTTAAGAATGTATTTTACAGCAGTTGCTGTAGGGACCATCATTTGATTATCATTATGAATATTTCTGTGGCAGGAGGCCAGGTATTTGAGGCAGAATGGTTACATAGGGCTATTATTAAAACTTAAGATTTAGTGATCTTGCTAATGTTGTCAGGAAATAACCCATGTGTTAGTGTGTATGTCCTCAGGAAAAAACAGCCAGAAATGGAAGGGCTTGGGCTGCATTCTGGAGACTGAGTGTACATCAAGATACACCAGGCTGGTGGTATACTTCTTACAACACTGCAGTGGTAAAGTTCTTTATGTCTCTCTTTGGTGGGTGCATAAGTCTCACGAGAAGTAAGGTCCAGCTGAATAATGGGTGAGCTTGAAAACACCATGACAGAGGATGTGAAATCAGAGAGAGAGAGAGAGAGAGATTAGATTCCACTATAGACATACTGGGTTGAGTTTGGAGGCTACATGTTTTATTTTTAATACATCATGTGAAAGAGAATGGATGATAGGATATTATACTCTAAACAAACATGTTAAAGGGATTGATATGAAAGCATATACAGTGTTGAATTAATTCAAGAAGAGAGAATGTTAATTGTAGGTTATGCACATGATTATCAGTTGAAATGGAGTAGATGGGAAACTAAGTAAAAATGACATGATTTGGGAACACCTCTCAGAACCTGTGGCCGAAAGGGGAAGACTGGGTGGAAGCATGAGGAAGCTTTTTAGGGCTTTTATTTTTGTGGAGTCCAGCAGAAAAGTATCCTGGAGGCATAGAGTCAGGTAAAGAGAGAGTGGGAATTGTCATGGTCTCAGATTTCAGTTTGCATGAATATATTTATGCATAACACATAACATTGTCAATGCTGTTATGTTTTGTCTGTTGTTTTCCAAGTCTTATGTTTAGGAAACCAGAAGGAGAGGGGTTCGCCAGCTTCAGCTGGAATGTCTGTTTGTTGTGTGATGAGTGATGGAAGTAAGAGGATGTATGGTGCAATCTTAGAACAGAGGCCATAAGTCTCTAAGTATGAATGCTTCACAGAAAGAAGGCAGAAACCTGAGCCAGGATGAGAGGTTCTACGTCTGATGATCCAAGGGGACCAGAAGGACTTCTCCCAGTGATACCAGGAGATCTAGTCCACGTTCAAGTGTTCCGGAGGAAGTGGGATCAACCGAGGAGAGATGGACCCTATGAGGTGGCCAAAGCAACAAGAACGGCCGTCCAAGTGAAAAGAAGCCAGACGTGGTACCATCTGAACCACTGCAGCTGAGTCCCAACAGAGAGAAGGATACAACCACATAGAGATGAGGACACTGAGGATGCTGATTCACCAGGAGGGAGCCTGGAGGGAGCAGGAGCAGCGGAAACGATTGAGACGCCAGGGAGGAGCCAAGAAAACAGCAAATCAAGTGAAAGCCAAAATACGACAAGTGCACCGACTAATGCACCCAGAAGAGGAGGAGAGGCCTCACATGGCACAGAATGAGAACATCTTTTCCCTAAAAAAAATTGAAACCTTCCAGATGGAAGTTAAGTCCGGCCTGAGGAGGGAGCCTCAGGTGAAGAAAGAGGAGGAAAAGTCCTGCAAGCTGAAGAAAATGGGGATTTCCCCACAATTGACTTTTAAACTTTTGAATGGTCTCCTTTACAGACAATTGATGTTAGAACAACAAAAGAATAATGACATTGACATAACAGAAGCAACAGTGAATGCTAGTATAGAAACAACAGACTAATGCACAATCAAGATGTATGGTGGGAGCAGGAAGAGAAGAATGGAATCAGCCGAACAATCCAAAAAGACTGACAAGGTTAGAATCTATGTTCCACCTCAATGTATAACAGAAGCAGGAGAACTGTAGTCTATCTCAAACATAAGGATCAAACCCTTATCGGAGATTGCACTCAGTGGATGGACAGATCACCAAACAAAGGGAGAAGTCGTTTGGGACCCGAAAGGATGTGACCTGACATGAATCAAAGTAAAAGACGAGTAGGTGCTCATCATGAACAAGATTGAACCAGTGGAAGGTGAAGACCTACCCCTGCACCTGAACAGGAAGAACCTGTGACAACAACAAGGGTGGCGGCTGCTGTGACGACCACAGTAGCTACCACTAGATGACATCGACTGCCCTTACCAAGCAGACCACCGTGCCAACAAAGCAATCTGAGACATCAGTCAGGAGAGTTTTTACTGATATTTGAAACTTTCTGATAAACTCTAATGATCTACCTCAAGATAAGAACATTGAAAAAGCAACAGAATTAGATATATCTCATGCTTCATCAAATATGTAATATTTTATCCTTATATTTTTTATACCAAATTTGATCTATTACTTTTATGACAATTGGAGATGTTTGGTCTAGTTAGTTTTTGTTTTTTTTTATGTTT
The DNA here is from genome assembly GCF_045679555.1 of Salvelinus alpinus. Lineage (NCBI taxonomy): Eukaryota > Metazoa > Chordata > Actinopteri > Salmoniformes > Salmonidae > Salvelinus > Salvelinus alpinus. The sequence continues at coordinate 44,271,970 of NC_092111.1, read as the reverse complement.
CTGATTAGATCTTTTACTCCTATTTCACATTGGAGATGTTTGGTCTAGTTGGTTTATATGCTTCACTTTGTTTTTATTTTTTGTATTTTCTTGTTTATCATAGGTATTTTCTTTTACTATCCCAAAGTCTTATTTGTATCATTTATGTGGCTAAATAGCCCCAGAGGGGGGATTGTAGTAGTAACATAAGGCAACTGGATGCTAATGGTAGAAGAGACATATAGTCTGACAATTCCAATAAGACACATACTAGAGAAATATGCCTAAGACAATTGGACACATTAATGAAAGGGGGAGACACATGGTCTGCTGACCTGACACACTAATGATAAAAAGGACCCATAGTCAGCTCCTTCTAAAAAGAAGGCGTATAGTACAGAATCTGCTGATTCCAATAAAGGCAAACTGAACAAAGAGTACATTGACACATTATGCTGACACACTAAAGATAGAGGGATCCATAGTCAGCTGCTTCTAAACAGAGGTTTATAAGACAGAATCTGCTGATTCCAATAAAGGCAAACAAAACAAAGAGTACATTGACACATTATGCTGACACACTAGGATGGAGGGTCCGGCCACCATTGTAGTCTAGCTGAGAGCAGATGTGGGCGTTATTGGGCGTGAACAAGCGGGAAGCTTGAACTAGAGGATAGTGGTGGCGAATGACTTGAGAAGGGAGACTTCATTTGCATAAGGGATGGACATAGTGCTATGTGTGTATAAATATAGGAGCTAAGGCTCTGGGAGGGGGGTTTTCCGCGGTGGGTGTTCCGCGGTGTGTGTGCCGCGGGGTGTGTTCCGCGGACATTCCAGATTGTGATACAATTTGTATTAAAAATCTTATTTGAGTTCACAAAGTTCTTGTAAGAGTTATATTTGAAGTGATTTTCTACGACATAATTGGCGAGCATGGTCCCAGGAGCTGACAGGGACTGGAGACGTTCTTGGCTGATGACGGGTTCTTTGGACAATCTAAACAAACAGAGGTGGCCACCCAACTATATACGGTAAGCAAGTTCTTACAATAGTTGAAATGTTTGTGTGGATTGCTTCAGAGTCCTGTCTCAGCGGGAGGAATGTCATGTAGGTCTCTCTCTCAAATTTCCTAAAAAACGATAAAAACGAAAGAACTTTTGAATTCAAATAAATGTGCATGCATGTGTGAGTTTGGGTTTTGTATGAATGCGCATGTCTAGAGATTGAGTGAACTGGAACTGTGAACTTTGATTGTGTCGGGTGTTTGGCTGGGGGGAGCGGGCATTTGTTCTGGTTGGACTGCTCGAGACAGGTTCATGTGTCTGGTTTGATTGGGGGAGTTGTTCCGTCTGATTCTGCTTGGCCGGGTTCGACCGTATCAGGATCTGTTTTGGGATGTGCGTAAACACACCTCAGTCAACCTGAGCGGGCGACTCGTGTCGGGTGTGTGTGATTCGGACTGCCCCTCTCGTCGGACCATTCATTTTGAGCAGCCTTGTGTGGGCTGATCGGCGCAACTGTTTGTACTCTCTAGTTGAGCGGCTGGGCTCAGGCGCAGGGCTATAACAAGTAGTTTATACAGTCAAAGCATAAAACAGTAGGTTGTAGGAAAACGTTAGCCCGATTGTGCGGCGTTCAACTGAAAAAGTAGCTTATACAGTCAAAGCATAAAACAGTAGGTTGTAGGAAAACGTTAGCCCGATTGTGCGGCGTTCAACTGCAAAAGTAACTTATACGGTCAAAGCATAAATCGGTAGGTTGTAGGAAAACGTTGGCCCGATTGTGCGGCGTTCAACTGCAAAAGTAACTTATACGGTCAAAACATAAATCAGTAATTAAATAAATATTCATAGTTTCTGCTCTGAAAGGAGGACTGTATGAAGTGAAGTAGTAGGTGCAGGAAAAACGTTGGCCCGATTGTGCGGCGTTCAAATGCAAAAGAAATCCTGCGAATAAAAAACCGCTCTGTCTAGCTACCAGGGTTTGGTAATTCAGTAGGTCACGCCACAATACTACCCTAATAATAGAAGAAAAGATAAGTATTGGGGGTTGAATAGGATATGAAGACAAGCTGATCCGATTAGACAGTAGTCTCGTCATATTGTAAGAAGTCTAGGCTTATGTAGGTGGAAGTGAATTAAGTCAAAAAAGAAAGACTGAGTTGTTTTGAGGTAAAAACAAAGGGATTGAATGAACGGATGAAACATAAAAGGATGAATGATAATGTTGTAAGAAATGAGTAGATCTGTGTAAAAATAGAAGATTAGGAAAAAAGATAGGACAGGTTGTGTGCGTGTAGGCAGAGCGTCCTGAAGAGGGTGTGCGCAGTTCTCCTGTGACAGAGTAGAATTGATGAAGGGTGTCGTTAACTGCTATTAGGCAGAGGGAAAGAAGTTAAGAAACATCGAAGTAAAATAAGTTGTAATCAAGGATAAAAACACTGATGTGATAAAGTCATAAGCGACCATAGTAGAATTACTAAAAAAGGTGTCAAAACAAAGAATAAATAAAAATACTTAAATAGGCGTTAACCGAATAGTATAAATACGGATAGAAAAGTGTGAAACAAAACAGAAAGTAGGAGCGCCAATGAACTGAAATTGTACTATAACGTTAAAACAAATCTAAGTTGGTTAAGATAAATAGTGGAATCTAGGACACATTAAGAATTCGCGTACGGTGAAACAAAGAAGGAGGTAAAAACAGGCCATCAGACACTCTGTGTCTACAGAAGCTACGGTCTGAAAACTAGCCTGCAGGGTAGACAGCGGTGCAAAATCGAGTGGCCAGGATAAAAAGGAGAACAGGGGTGGCTTGACTCACTAGTACATTGACCATAGGATCAAACAATAAGAATATGGAGAAGAGGTAAGAAAGTAGAGACAAAATAAATAAATAAATAGTGGCATGAAAACAAAAGGATTGTTTCACCATAGCATTGAGGGATTTTTAAAAAAAAAAAGCCATGGATTCACTAAAAGACGCGCACATTAGTTCTACCGACTTCGGATTGAATATGAAAAAACTGGATAATGGGGGACGCCATTACCCGGTAACATTCTATCATCAGAAAATACATTGCGATGAGGTTGTGTGTGTGGTTCCTCTAGTCCTCGCAGACGTGCGGGTGATTGGCAGAACTATTGACAAGATCTAAGAACCAATAAGAAAATAGCTCTCTGTTCTGGATATAGGTATATCGGGTAGTGTAATGTGACATTAGAACTTAGTGCGGTAGTAGGAAATGCCGCTATACAAGAGTTTATTTCCTTGTCAAAATAACAAACAACTAATTGGTTTGAGGTTAGTGAGAATGGAATTTTTTACTTGTCGGTGTATAGTCTCTGAGCGAACAATGAGTGTTTCATAGAGATTACAGTTTATATGTGGTCAAGAAGAAGTATTGGATCACGTTTGACATCTAGTAAAATAACGATGGAATTTTAATTGTTAGACATTCTATACCACAATTCTCTGGAACTGTTAAAGACGCTTTAGAATAAAATCTATGGATAAGTAAAATTATTGGTTTGCTGACTAAAAGGTAACGTTGTGAATATTAACAATATGTACACTTTCTTTTCCAGAAAGAATAAGGGAAAAAAAGGGTTTTTTAATCTTCTCTGGTCAACAATGTCATTGGAGACTGCATTACTGTGGAAAGCAGTTAATTAAAGTCAGCCGCTTTAAAAATAAAAATATCTGGATAAGGCTAAAACATGGAGTTCTGGATGAGTGAGTCCAGCCCCTTTGCGATTATTGGCTTATGATTTACTACTAAGTGCACCATGTACTGGGAATGAATATACATTAGTAGGTTTATTGGAAGGGTTTTTTCCAATTCAGTTTCAAATTGGGTATGCAAAAGGATGAACATGTTTTTGAAAAATGTATTTAAGTTGCTCCTAAAGAAAGGGGGAGTGGAAACATATTAATGGTCTCAAAATGCCCTGAATCCTAGGAATTTCTTGTGAAAGACTGATCACCTTTTACTAGAAATTGTTGGAACAGGTGGGATATACTTATAAAATGTTTAAGACACCAGACTCTATTCAAACTGTATAATTACTTTGAAAATCTATTATGTCCCTGGGAAAATTATGAAGAGTTGTACCCTTAAATTGAATAAGTTATTCGAATAGGTTTATTTTAATTTTTATTTTGATATAACATGGGTTCATGGGTAAAACTATCAGTTCCTTGGGGTTATGGTCTTTGGATAAATACACAAATGTGTTTTGTTCATTCTGCATATAAAAAGTGTTGAAAGTTTTTCTAAAGGTTTTATTGGAGTGTGGGTTTCTGTAAGGGTTTTGTTGATAACTACATCATCTGTAATTCATCTGAGAGATCACCAGTAGAATAAGGGAGTTGTCATGAAAGGTGACGTCAGAATGCTTTAGGGCATGGGAGAGAATATCACCACTAGTGGGTGTGGAGCTCATACCCGCCCTAATCGACTGAATAGTGAGGGACAACTGTGTCTGATGACCTGTGAACTGTATCTAAAAAAAAAAAGACATGCTGAAATTATGTTATATTTGTTGGGAGAATAATGACTTAAGGTTATTGGGGTACTGATTTTTTTATTATCAGGCCACTCATGAGAGAAACTGAGACAAAAGGGCTATTGGGAAAATAGATAGTACTGGTAATAAAAGTGTTTAGTATAAATGTTAATTATTAAAGGGATGTTGTGTATTGAATAGATAAGGTCAAATTTGAGTTAAAGTAAACACTAAGGACTGTTATCCTGAATATTGGATTGGGAAAAGTATTTCAAAATAACTGTTTAGTTATTTAGATATAGCACTGTTTAAATTTAATAGGCCTAGGGCCACTCTGGAAAATACTCCTGAGACAAGGAGGTTGACAACTTACAGAGGATTAGATAAGGTTTTTTGTTTATTTTGTTTTATAATATCATTGGAATTGTAATGATAAAACTTTTATAAAATAATGGAATAACAAGGTATTCTGTTGTGCAATGTTACCCAAGGATGAAGAAGACAGAGACCAACAATAACATTGGCATAGAATGAAACGGATGGACGTTTTCCATTACATTAAAAATAGTGGTAATATTGCAAATGTGCAATTATTATAATTTATTTTTTCTCTTTTTCTCGTTTGGTCAATTTATTTGTTTTGAGGAACATAAGGTTGTGACTATGTTCCTCAGGAGGGAATGATATCTATTATAAATTGACTTAAGGATGTTTTAAGTATGTATCAAACAATGGCAGTTATGGGTTAGGGGACTTATAAATGAAGGTAATGGTAGTAAAGGGGTGTTATTTCTAGAAATATGTATAAAAATAGAGATAATTCACAGAAAAGGAAAGATAGCTGGCTGTGTAAAATATAGGGACAATTCTAAAAGTAAATAGAACAATTCACATATCTAAAGATATGGTAAAAAGAATAAGTGGTGGCATTTTGAACATTAGAGCAAAAGTTTAAGAAACTTATGACATAGTTTTGTTAGGATTGGATATTCTTCCAACTGGAAGACGCTTGACTGATTACATGTTATTTTACAGCAGTTGCCGTAGGGACCATCATTTAACTATCATTATGAATATTTCTGTGGCAGGAGGCCAGGTATTGAGGCAGAATGTTTACATAGGGCTGTTATTAAAAATTAAGATTTAGTGATCTTGCTATAAGAAGGAAGTCTGTTGTCAGGGAATAACCCATGTGTTAGTGTGTATGTCCTCAGGAAAAACAGCCAGAAATGGAAGGGCTTGGGCTGCATTCTGGAGATTGAGTGTACATCAAGATACACCAGGCTGGTGGTATACTTCTTACAACACTGCAGTGGTAAAGTTCTTTATGTCTCTCTTTGGTGGGTGCATAAGTCTCACGAGAAGTAAGGTCCAGCTGAATAATGGGTGAGCTTGAAAACACCATGACAGAGGATGTGGAATCAGAGAGAGAAAGAGAGAGAGATTAGATTCCACTATAGACATACTGGGTTGAGTTTGGAGGCTACATGTTTTATTTTTAATACATCATGTGAAAGAGAATGGATGATAGGATATTATACTCTAAACAAACATGTTAAAGGGATTGATATGAAAGCATATACAGTGTTGAATTAATTCAAGAAGAGAGAATGTTAATTGTAGGTTATGCACATGATTATCAGTTGAAATGGAGTAGATGGGAAACTAAGTAAAAATGACATGATTTGGGAACACCTCTCAGAACCTGTGGCCGAAAGGGGAAGACTGGGTGGAAGCATGAGGAAGCTTTTTAGGGCTTTTATTTTTGTGGAGTCCAGCAGAAAAGTATCCTGGAGGCATAGAGTCAGGTAAAGAGAGAGTGGGAATTGTCATGGTCTCAGATTTCAGTTTGCATGAACATATTTATGCATAACACATAACATTGTCAATGCTGTTATGTTTTGTCTGTTGTTTTCCAAGTCTTATGTTTAGGAAACCAGAAGGAGAGGGGTTCGCCAGCTTCAGCTGGAATGTCTGTTTGTTGTGTGATGAGTGATGGAAGTAAGAGGATGTATGGTGCAATCTTAGAACAGAGGCCATAAGTCTCTAAGTATGAATGCTTCACAGAAAGAAGGCAGAAACCTGAACCAGGATGAGAGGTTCTGCGTCTGATGATCCAAGGGGACCAGAAGGACCTCTCTCAGTGGTACCAGGAGATCTAGTCCACGTTGGAGGGATCCGGAGGAAGTGGGATCAACCGAGGAGAGATGGACCCTATGAGGTGGCCAAAGCAACAAGAACGGCCGTCCAAGTGAAAAGAAGCCAGACGTGGTACCATCTGAACCACTGCAGCTGAGTCCCAACAGAGAGAAGGATACAACCACATAGAGATGAGGACACTGAGGATGCTGATTCACCAGGAGGGAGCCTGGAGGGAGCAGGAGCAGCGGAAACGATTGAGATGCCAGGGAGGAGCTAAGAAAACAGTAAATCAAGTGAAAGCCAAAATATGACACGTGCACCGACTAATGCACCCAGAAGAGGAGAAGAGGCCTCACAAGGAACAGAATAAGAACGTCTTCTTTCCTAAAAAAAATTGAAACCCTTCCAGATGGAAGCTAAGTCCGGCCTGAGGAGGGAGCTTCAGGTGAAGAAAGAGGAGGAAAAGTCCTGCAAGCTGAAGAAAATGGGGATTACCTCACAATTGACTTTTAAACTTTTGAATGGCCTCCTTTACAGATAATTGATGTTAGAACAACAAAAGAATAATGACATTGACATAATAGAAGCTACAGTGAATGCTAGTATAGAAACAACAGACTAATGCACAATCAAGATGTATGGTGGGAGCAGGAAGAGAAGAATGGAATCAGCCGAACAATCCAAAAAGACTGACAAGGTTAGAATCTATGTTCCACCTCAATGTATAACAGAAGCAGGAGAACTGAAGTCTATCTCAATCATAAGGATCAAACCCTTATCGGAGATTGCACTCTGTGGATGGACACATCACCAAACAAAGGGAGAAGTTGTTTGGGACCCGAAAGGATGTGACCTGACATGAATCAAAGAAAAAGACGAGTAGGTGCTCATCATGAACAAGATTGAACCAGTGGAAGGTGAAGACCTACCCCTGCACCTGAACAGGAAGAACCTGTGACAACAACAAGGGTGGCGGCTGCTGTGACGACCACAGTAGCTACCACTAGATGACATCGACTGCCCTTACCAAGCAGACCACCGTGCCAACAAAGCAACCTGAGACATCAGTCAGGAGAGTTTTTTACTGACATTTGGAACTTTCTGATAAACTCTAATGATCTACCTCAAGATAAGAACATTGAAAAAGCGACAGAATTAGATATATTAGAACCACTCAAAGACAGCACACGAGAAGAAGTAGTGAAGAACGAGTGGTACAAATGGGTTAAGTCTATGGCAAACAAACACAGAATGGACAATTGTATTTTGTGTAGAAAATCACCTTTGTCTGATCTTTTAATAGTCTCTGAACCAGCATCATTTAAAAACTGTGTAAGTTGGAAAAATGACCTTTGTACCAATAGAAAGTATTCTATTTCCTTGTGTGACATTGAATGTAGGATTGCTCAAGGGAGCACTAGGGGTAAAGCCATGTTAAACGAGACTAAGTTGGGAGACAATGATTGTGCTGCCTATGAAATTAGAACTGAATTAAATGGACCCCAGTTAGACAGAAGTACTGTGGTTGAAGGAAAATATGAATGTTTTTACAGACACCACACTGAAGAATTGATGTAGGAAACACCACTATAGAATGTGATACTATTTGGGTGCTAGAGAATGCGGGAGTTCGTAAAAGTAATGATAAAGGATTGATTATGAATAGAAAAGGGTTGTGTAGTTACGTAACTCAGGTTGCGCCATCTCATACTATGTGTGGAAATAACTGACTGTTGAATGTATTGCCTGATGGATGGATTGGTCCTTGTGCCTTAGTTAGAGCAATTAACTAGGTTACTATTATTGAATCACTCCATGATGACTATGTTAAACCTAGAGTTAAAATGGCTTATGGTAAGGATCCTGAGGTATACCTTAATGCAATTGGACTGCTTAGAGGTCTACCTAGGGATTTCAAGGCCAGAGATGAGGTTGAATCAGGATTTGAATCTATATTTTTGTGGATAACACCAAATATGAACTTAGAATGGATTAATTATATTTTTTATGCCAAATTTGATCTATTACTCTTATGACAATTGGAGATGTTTGGTCTAGTTAGTTTTTGTTTTTTTATGTTTCTGGTTTTTTCTTGGTTTTCTTTAATGTTTCTGATTGGATCTTTTACTCCTATTTCACATTGGAGATGTTTGGTCTAGTTGGTTTATATGCTTCACTTTGTTTTTATTTTTTGTATTTTCTTGTTTATCATAGGTATTTTCTTTTACTATCCCAAAGTTTTATTTTTATCATTTATGTGGCTAAATAGCCCCAGAGGGGGGATTGTAGTAGTAACATAAGGCAACTGGATGCTAATGGTAGAAGAGACATATAGTCTGACAATTCCAATAAGACACATACTAGAGAAATATGCCTAAGACAATTGGACACATTAATGAAAGGGGGAGACACATGGTCTGCTGACCTGACACACTAATGATAAAAAGGACCCATAGTCAGCTCCTTCTAAAAAGAAGGCGTATAGTACAGAATCTGCTGATTCCAATAAAGGCAAACTGAACAAAGAGTACATTGACACATTATGCTGACACACTAAAGATAGAGGGATCCATAGTCAGCTGCTTCTAAACAGAGGTTTATAAGACAGAATCTGCTGATTCCAATAAAGGCAAACAAAACAAAGAGTACATTGACACATTATGCTGACACACTAGGATGGAGGGTCCGGCCACCATTGTAGTCTAGCTGAGAGCAGATGTGGGCGTTATTGGGCGTGAACAAGCGGGAAGCTTGAACTAGAGGATAGTGGTGGCGAATGACTTGAGAAGGGAGACTTCATTTGCATAAGGGATGGACATAGTGCTATGTGTGTATAAATATAGGAGCTAAGGCTCTGGGAAAGGGGGGGTTCCGCGGTGGGTGTTCCGCGGTGTGTGTGCCGCGGGGTGTGTTCCGCGGACATTCCAGATTGTGATACAATTTGTATTAAAAATCTTATTTGAGTTCACAAAGTTCTTGTAAGAGTTATATTTGAAGTGATTTTCTACGACACCCTCCATCAGGTCCTAATGGCCTGGTACTCAGGGCTCTAGTGTCCCTCCATCAGGTCATAATGGCCTGATACTCAGGGCTCTGTTGTCCCTCCACCAGGTCCTAATGGCCTGGTACTCAGGGCTCTATTGTCTCTCCATCAGGTCCTAATGGCCTGGTACTCAGGGCTCTATTGTCCCTCCATCAGGGCCTAATGGCCTGGTACTCAGGGCTCTATTGTCCCTCCACCAGGTCCTAATGGCCTGGTACTCAGGGCTCTATTGTCTCTCCATCAGGTCCTAATGGCTTGGTACTCAGGGCTGTATTGTCCCTCCACCAGGTCCTTATGGTCTGGTACTCAGGGCTCTGTTGTCCCTCCATCAGGTCCTAATGGCCTGGTACTCAGGGCTCTGTTGTCCCTCCACCAGGTCCTAATGGTCTGGTAATCAGGGCTCTGTTGTCCCTACATCAGGTCCTAATGGCCTGGTACTCAGGACTCTATTATGCCTCCATCAGGTCCTAATGGCCTGGTACTCAGGGCTCTATTGTCCCTCCATCAGGTCCTAATGGTCTGGTACTCAGGGCTCTATCATCCCTCCATCAGGTCCTAATGGCCTGGTACTCAGGACTCTATTGTCCCTCCATCAGGTCCTAATGGCCTGGTACTCAGGGCTCTATTGTCCCTCCACCAGGTCCTAATAACCTGGTACTCAGGGCTCTATTGTCCCTCCACCAGGTCCTAATGACCTGGTACTCCGGGCTCTATTGTCCCTCCACCAGGTCCTTATGGTCTGGTACTCAGGGCTCTGTTGTCCCTCCATCAGGTCCTAATGGCCTGGTACTCAGGGCTCTGTTGTCCCTCCACCAGGTCCTAATGGTCTGGTAATCAGGGCTCTGTTGTCCCTCCATCAGGTCCTAATGGCCTGGTACTCAGGGCTCTATTATGCCTCCATCAGGTCCTAATGGCCTGGTACTCAGGGCTCTATTGTCCCTCCATCAGGTCCTAATAGCCAGGTACTCAGGGCTCTATTGTCCCTCCATCAGGTCCTAATGGCCTGGTACTCAGGGCTCTGTTGTCCCTCCATCAGGTCCTAATGGCCAGGTACTCAGGACTCTATTGTCCCTCCATCAAGTCCTAATGGCCTGGTACTCAGGGCTCTGTTGTCCCTCCATCAGGTCCTAATGGCCTGGTACTCAGAATGGCCTGATGGATAAAACATGTAATATCCTGTCTATTTCATTAAGTAAAATTATATTCTTCTTACTATAAAATCATATCATTAAAAATAATGGCACTGGACTTAAAATCATATCTTGTTAGCTGAATGAACAAGCCTATAGCCCATGGCATGGAGCATAGCCAGATAACATACAGTAGGCCAAGTCATATTCTGTATTCTTCTGAAATACATTTTCTTCATGTCATAATGTTTTTTTTTTTTTTTTTAGACCTGACTAAAATAAATCATGGATTTACATTTAAATCATTTGATTTACTTTTTTAAATGTAGATGTTCCAAAGGCGAGCGCCTGGAGATGTTAAACGGACTTGTGATAATGAACGGATAATTACAGTGAGACCCGACATGCTTTTTACATGCCAATAACCGGGCTGACAAAATGTAATGACCGTCACAAACCCTAATCATTACTACTAACACTACCATCACCTACTACCATCACCTACTACCATCACCTACTACCATCACCTACTACCATCACCTACTACCATCACCATCACCATCACCCGGACACTAACTAACACTACCATCACCTACTACCATCACCATCACCATCACCCGGACACTAACTAACACTACCATCACCTACTACCATCACCATCACCATCACCCGGACACTAACTAACACTACCATCACCTACTACCATCACCTACTACCATCACCATCACCATCACCTACTAACACTACCATCACCTACTTCCATCACCTACTAACACTACCATCACCTACTACCATCACCTACTAACACTACCATCACCTACTACCATCACCCGGACACTAACTAACACTACCATCAACATCACCCGGACACTAACTAACACTACCATCAACATCACCCGGACACTAACTAACACTACCATCACCTACTACCATCACCCGGACACTAACTAACACTACCATCACCTACTAACACTACCATCAACTACTACCATCACCATCACCCGGACACTAACTAACACTACCATCACCTACTAACACTACCATCTAACTAACACTACCATCACCTACTACCATCACCCGGACACTAACTAACACTACCATCAAATAATTTATCTCTTGGAGAAGAAAATGTGCATCTCTTTTTTCTACCTCCCCGTGTGGTGAAGTGACCACATTACATGCTCCACTTAGGATAGCCACGGTCACTCAGCCTGTACTTGGTAAGGATCTGTCTCTGCTTCGTATCTCTGACAGAGTAGAGATAATCAGCCAGGTGATCACTCAGCCTGTACTTGGTAAGGATCTGTCTCTGCTTCGTATCTCTGACAGAGTAGAGATAATCAGCCAGCTGGTCACTCAGCCTGTACTTGGTAAGGATCTGTCTCTGCTTCGTGTCTCTGACAGAGTAGAGATAATCAGCCAGGTGGTCACTCAGCCTGTACTTGGTAAGGATCTGTCTCTGCTCCGTATCTCTGACAGAGTAGAGATAATCACCCAGGTGGTCACTCAGCCTGTACTTGGTAAGGATCTGTCTCTGCTTCGTATCTCTGACAGAGTAGAGATAATCAGCCAGGTGGTCACTCAGCCTGTACTTGGAAAGGATCTGTCTCTGCTTCGTGTCTCTGACAGAGTAGAGATAATCAGCCAGGTGGTCACTCAGCCTGTACTTGGTAAGGATCTGTCTCTGCTTCGTATCTCTGACAGAGTAGAGATAATCAGCCAGGTGGTCACTCGGCCTGTACTTGGTAAGGATCTGTCTCTGCTTCGTATCTCGGACAGAGTAGAGATAATCAGCCAGGTGGTCACTCAGCCTGTACTTGGTAAGGATCTGTCTCTGCTTCGTATCTCTGACAGAGTAGAGATAATCAGCCAGGTGTTCACTCAGCCTGTACTTGGTAAGGATCTGTCTCTGCTTCGTATCTCTGACAGAGTAGAGATAATCAGTCAATTAGAATTCTCTGTTTAGGGCCAGATATTAATTTAGTCGGTTTTGGGATTTTGTTTCGTTTTTCTTGTTTGTTTGCTTGTTTCCGGGCTCAGCTCTTGGTTTTTGAAATGCTTAAAATTGGATACTTGAATTTGGATTTGAATTTGTAGAATTAAATGGCTCTTTTCTGTATTTTGATCGTTAGCGGGTATCGGCCTTATTCTGCTCTTCATGCATTATATGGTGTTCTACGTTGTACACTGAGGATATTTTTTAAAAATTCTGCATGCCGAGTCTCAATTTGGTGTTTGTCCCATTTTGTGTAATACTTGGTTGATGAGCGGACCCCAGACCTCACAACCATGATGGGCAATTGCCAGATCCTAATTGCTATGTCGAATTTTACGTTCCTTTTGATGGCATAGAATGACCTTCTTGCCTTGTCTCTCAGATCGTTCGCAGCTTTGTGGAAGTTCTCTCTGTCTCTCTGGTCTTCTATCCCCTACATTAAAGCCAATTTAATTACGTTCACAGTCAGAGATCCTCACAGGAGAGCTGGGGACGGGTGTATCCTGGCTTGGTGTGGAAGCACAGGCACAGATGTGTGTGTGTGTACACACACACACACACACACACACACACACACACACACACACACACACACACACACACACACACACACACACACACACACACACACACACACACACACACACACACACACACACACACACACAATATGACTCATTATTCTCTGGTTATCTTTTACCATCCAGCCACACACTCTCTCTCCATCTCTCTGTCTCTCTCTCCATCCCCCTTTCGCTCTCTATCTCGCTCTCTCTCCATCTCTCTATTCGTCTCGTCTCTCTCTTTCTCTCTCTCTTTCTTGTCTTCTCACTCTCTCTCCCATCCCCTCTCTCTCTTCCTCTCTCCATCTTGTTCCCTATCTCCTTGGCGTTCCCTCTCTCCATCTTGTTCCCTATCTCCTTGGCGTTGGTATTGATTCCACCGAAGAGCTCTTAAGTCCAGTAATGGAGTGTGGTTCATTTCAAAGTTGTACAGGAAGTAATTGGACCAATGAGGTGCATTTATGGGTGGTGCTAGCGAATCAGAATTAAAGTCTGTAGTGTGTTTGTAAGTGTGTTACCTTCACAGCGAGGGAAGGGGCGGTCCCAGTTGCGTGTGGTCCCGTGTTCGCAGGTCAGGATGGAATGTCCCATTAGCTGGTAGCCGGGGAGGCACTCGAAGGAAATGGACTGGCCCACGTTGTAGCCTGCCCCCACCACCACACCGTAACGGAACGGCTCTGGGTCCAGACACTCATTAAGCTCATAGGCTGGGGAGGAGGGAGGAACGGAGGAATAGAGATGGGAGAGAGAGACAGAGAGAAGAGGGAGGGAGGAATAGAGATGGGAAAGAGAGACAGAGAGAAGAGGGAAGGAGGAATAGAGATGGGAAAGAGAGACAGAGAGAAGAGGGAGGGAGGAATAGAGATGGGAAAGAGAGACAGAGAGAAGAGGGAAGGAGGAATAGAGATGGGAAAGAGAGACAGAGAGAAGAGGGAGGGAGGAATAGAGATGGGAGAGAGATCCAGAGAGAAGAGGGTAGAATAGAGATGAGAGAGAGAGACAGATGGAAGAGAGACAGAGAGAATAGGGAGGTAAAGAGATGGGAGAGAGAGACAGAGAGAAGACGGGGGGATATAGATGAGAGAGAGAGACAGAGAGAAGAGGGATGGAGATGAGAGATAGGGAATAGGGAGGAATAGAGATGGGAGAGAGAGACAGATGGAAGAGGGAGGGATGGAGATGGGAGAGAGACAGAGGGAAGAGGGAGGGATGGAGATGAAAGAGAGACAGAGAGAAGAGGGATGGAGATGGGAGAGAGAGACAGAGAGAAGAGGGATGGAGATGAGAGACAGAAGGAAGAGGGAGGGATGGAGATGGGAGACAGAAACAGAGCAGTCAAACAGGAGAAGAAAAGCTGCATAACACATAACATCTATGCAGACTTTTTATACTATAATCTTGCAGTGTTTTATTCTGTGATCCTGATACCGTCAATACAGAACCAGGAAGAAGCGGAGCATAATGCATTCTGTTGTGAGAGAGACATAGACAAAAGAAGGAAACATTTTGTTCATGACAACGTTGTTTACTGAGAATGACACGGAATGGCCGCCTCCATTGGCGGACAGTGTAGTAGACACGGAATGGCCACCTCCATTGGCGGACAGTGTAGTAGGCACGGAATGACCGCCAGCTGTGTGCAGTTTCCTCCTCCCTGCTGTGTTTCTCTGCAATCCCGAGCCCAGATCCAGTAACACATCGCTGTGAGGCTGTAACTAATTGATCAGGACGTCGGAATATTCTACCCAGACATTTGAAGCAGCAGAGTGAAATGGCTTAATTTCCACTCTCTCTACCTCTCTCACGCTCTTTCTCTCTTTCATCCTCCCTCTCTCCCTTCATCTCTCAGTTTCTCTTCAATCGTAAAGGTGAAAGAATATGCCGAATTGGGTTCTTCAGCTACTTAGCTGAGTTTGATGCAGTCGTCAAACTGTTCATTTCTCGTTGGATACAAAAGCAAGACGACTAAATAAAGTGATTTTTCTGGAGCCGTCTTTGCAAGAGATAAGTAAAGCAAAAGGGGGCATTTTTAAATATAATGTTTTGTTTACGTGATAATGTGCAAATCATTCTGGAGATGCCAGATAGTCTCTACCTTCCAATTTTCCGCTCATTCACTGAATCACAATATCAAGTTAAACACCTTTGTGCCGTAGCTCAGCAGATAAAGGTTTTCCTTTCTGTTTCCTGGGGGTGGAGACAGGAGGGAGGGGTTACTGGGGGTGGAGACAGGAGGGAGGGGTTACTGGGGGTGGAGACAGGAGACAGGAGGGGTTACTGGGGGTGGAGACAGGAGGGAGGGGTTACTGGGGTGGAGACAGGAAGGAGGAGTTACTACTGGGGGTGGAGACAGGAGGGAGGGGTTATTGGGGGTGGAGACAGGTGTGAGGAGTTACTGGGGGTGGAGACAGGAGGGAGGAGTTACTGGGGGTGGAGACAGTAGGGAAGAGTTTCTGGGGTGGAGATAGGAGGGAGGGGTTACTGGGGGTGGAGACAGGAGGGAGGGGTTACTGGGGTGGAGACAGGAAGGAGGAGTTACTACTGGGGGTGGAGACAGGAGGGAGGGGTTATTGGGGGTGGAGACAGGAGGGAGGGGTTACTGGGGGTGGAGACAGGAGGGAGGAGTTTCTGGGGGTGGAGACAGGAGGGAGGAGTTACTGGGGGTGGAGACAGGAGGGAGGAGTTCCTGGGGGTGGAGACAGGAGGGAGGGGTTACTGGGGGTGGAGACAGGAGGGAGGAGTTACTGGGGGTGGAGACAGGAGGGAGGGGTTACTGGGGGTGGAGACAGGAGGGAGGAGTTACTGGGGGTGGAGACAGGAGGGAGGAGTTACTGGGGGTGGAGACAGGAGGGAGGGGTTACTGGGGGTGGAGACAGGAGGGAGGAGTTACTGGGGGTGGAGACAGGAGGGAGGAGTTACTGGGGGTGGAGACAGGAGGGAGGGGTTACTGGGGGTGGAGACAGGAGGGAGGAGTTACTGGGGGTGGAGACAGGAGGGAGGAGTTCCTGTGTTCTATTTATACAATTTCCAAAAGATAATCAAACAAAAAACATGCTTTTTACGGGACGTGTTTGTGTCGTCATGTGACATTAGTAGAACAATTTCTAACTTATTTGCACTTATTTTCACTTCCACTTACGAGTTAGGTGACTGTTTATTCTCTGATGACATCGTTGTGGAGGAATTTGGTCAGTAAAACAATATCCAGGGACCAAATGAGTCAGACGGGTGGAGAGATATGTTGCTGTAGTTTCACAGGGAAAGTTCACTCCCAGTTTAGTTAGTGAGATGTTTTCAGACGTCAGTGTTTGACCAAGCAGTGTGCCTCAATCCCAAACGATGGGGAAAACAGACACTGTCTAAGTTCAGAATTATAGACGGAACCTGTCTATTCTATTGAAAATCCACCTGAAATGCATGTGCATCCATGTCATTACAATGTCTTCATCAATCTCTTACCCTGGTACTCAAACCTGAAGCCATGTCCTGAGTCTCTTACCCTGGTACTCAAACCTGAATCCATGTCCTGAGTCTCTTACCCTGGTACTCAAACCTGAATCCATGTCCTGAGTCTCTTACCCTGGTACTCAAACCTGAAGCCATGTCCTGAGTCTCTTACCCTGGTACTCAAACCTGAATCCTGGCCTGTTCTGGGAGTGGTCGCTATGGAAATACACGGTGGTCTCGTGGGAGGTGGTGAGCAGGGAGGGCGGGACATCCTGTCCACTAAATCGACCAATCACTGTGCTGGTATCCAGGGGGCCGTTCCGAATCTCCAGGAAGTCATGGTTGGCCTCGGTGGAGAAGTTTAAGAACTGGACGTGGGCTCCTGGGGTTGAAGGAACACAGGTAAGGATTAGAGACAGAGACAGGTAACCTCAGGAACACAGGTAAATGTTAGATACAGAGACAGGTAACCTCAGGAACACAGGTAAATGTTAGAGACAGAGACAGGTAACCTCAGGAACACAGGTAACTGTTAGAGGCAGAACAGGTAACCTCAGGAACACAGGTAAATGTTAGATACAGAGACAGGTAACCTCAGGAACACAGGTAAATGTTAGATACAGAGACAGGTAACCTCAGGAACACAGGTAAATGTTAGATACAGAGATGGGTAACCTCAGGAACACAGGTAAGGGTTAGAGACAGAGACAGGTAATCTCAGGAACACAGGTAAGGGTTAGAGGCAGAACAGGTAACCTCAGGAACACAGGTAAATGTTAGATACAGAGATGGGTAACCTCAGGAACACAGGTAAGGGTTAGAGACAGAAACAGGTAACCTCAGGAACACAGGTAAGGGTTAGAGGCAGAACAGGTAACCTCAGGAACACAGGTAAGGGTTAGAGACAGAAACAGGTAACCTCAGGAACACAGGTAAGGGTTAGAGGCAGAACAGGTAACCTCAGGAACACAGGTAAGGGTTAGAGACAGGGTTAGAGACAGAAACAGGTAACCTCAGGAACACAGGTAAGGGTTAGAGGCAGAACAGGTAACCTCAGGAACACAGGTAAGGGTTAGAGACAGAAACAGGTAACCTCAGGAACACAGGTAAGGGTTAGAGACAGAAACAGGTAACCTCAGGAACACAGGTAAGGGTTAGAGACAGAAACAGGTAACCAGAGACTAACATCAGTTGTCGTTCTAATTTCTCTTGTTCTATTGCGGTTCCTCTGGTATTGTGGAATACTGTACAACAATCACGGCATCTTAGTGAAGGGGGCTCTCTCTCACCGTATCCCACAGCCAGGTAGATTCTCCAGGTACAGTCACTGTTGCTAGGGTAGTTGCCAGGGAAACCAGGGCTAAGGATCATGCCTTCCATCTCCCCCTGGATTCCTCCACATTGGGCTGGACCGAGAGAGAGAAGGGAGAGGGGGGGGTCAATGTATTTGGGATAATCCATTACAACCAAAAAGAGTGGTGCTTATTCGCAATAATTACCATCTACGGCATGGCAAGCTATAATCATGGCAACTCCTGACCAACAGAATCTTTGTTCATATGAATTATTTGTTTTGCATGTAGAAAGCTTCTGCTAGACCCTGGCCTGGAAAATATAGTACTTTTTATCATGAAAAACACACACCACAAAAAAATTATGCTTTTTTGCTTTCAATAAATTGACACCGCAGGAGCAAGTATATTGATGAAATAGGTTAATTCCACTCTCTAAACCATCAAAGGTCTCTCAAGCACCTAAATACCCTACAATACAGCTCTCTAAACCATCAAAGGTCTCTCAAGCACCTAAATACCCTACAATACAGCTCTCTAAACCATCAAAGGTCTCTCAAGCACCTACAATGTCCAATTCCCATATCAGAGGGATGAGAAACATCTCTACTCTGCTCTCTTGAGTCTCTACTCCCTCTCTCTCCATCACAGCGTTCTTTGAGCTTAAACCACTGATTGATTCAAATGTCACTTTGATTGAAGCAAAGAAACAGGGCTTAAAGGGAATACGAGAGCATGAGAGAGAGGGAGATATGGATAGAGGGATATGGATAGAGGAAGAGAGGGGAGAAGGAGAGATAATGAAAGATGAAAAGACGAAAGGTTAGAGAACGTAAACAAGTCAAAGTGAGTGAGAGGAGAGCGAGAAAGAGAGAGAGAGAGAGAAGAAAGAGGAGAAGAGAAGAGAGGAGAGGAGAGGAGAGAGAGAGAAGAGAGAGAGAGAAGAGAGAGAGAAGAGAGAGAGAGAAGAGAGACAGAAGAGAGAAGAGAGAGAAGAGAGAGAAGAGAGAGAGAGAGAGAGAAGAGAGGAGAGAGCTGCCCTACAGCGAGCTGGTAGTCCCATTCACCAAACTACCAGGTGTGAAACAGAGAAGAGACTCAGGGGGTATGCTAATCTGGTATCGAGCAGACCAAACCCTATTAAGTTAGTCGAAACAGGAACATTTTACATCTGGCTAGAAATTACAAAGGAAATGATCTCAACCGAGTAAAATGTCCTCATGTGTGCTACCTATATCCCCCCCACTAGAATCCCCATACTTTAATGAAGACAGCTTCTCCATCCTGGAGGGGGAAATCAATCATTTCCAGGCCCAGGGACATGTATTAGTCTGTGGCGACCTAAATGCCAGAACTGGACAGGAACCTGACACCCTCAGCACACAGGGGGACAAACACCTACCTGGAGGTGACAGCATTCCCTCCCCCATATGCCCCCCTAGGCACAACTACGACAACATAAACAACAAAAACGGGTCACAACTCCTGCAGCTCTGTCGCACGCTGGGTATTTACACAGACAATGGTAGGTTTCGAGGGGACTCCTATGGTAGGGACACTTATAGCTCATCTCTTGGCAGTAGCACTGTAGACTACTTTATCACTGACCTCAACCCAGAGTCTCTCAGAGCGTTCACAGTCAGCCCACTGACACCCCTATCAGACCACAGCAAAATCACAGTCTACTTGAACAGAGCAATACTCAACCATGAGGCATCAAAGCCAAAGGAACTGAGTAAAGAAATGCTATAGATGGAAGGAATGCAGTTTGGAAACCTACCAAAAAAACAATTAGGCAACAACAAATGTAATCCCTTTCAGACAACTTCCTGGGTAAAACGTTCCACTGCAATAGTGAAGGTGTAAACTTGGCAGTAAAAAACTTAAACAGTATATTTGACCTCTCAGCTTCCCTATCAAATCTAACTATGTCAAGCAGACAACATAAGAAAATGAACAACAATGACAAATGGTTTGATCAAAAAATGCGAAAACTTAAGAAAGAAATTGAGAAACCTGTCCAACCAAAAACATAGAGACCCGGAAAACCTGAGTCAACGCCTTCACTATGGTGAATCACTAAAACAATACAGAAATACACTACGGAAAAAGGAACAGCACGTCAGAAATCAGCTCAATGTAATTGAAGACTCCATTGAATCGAACCACTTCTGGGAAAATTGGAAAACACTAAACAAACAACATGAAGAATTATCTATCCAAAATGCAGATGTATGGATAAACCACTTCTCCAATCTTTTTGGCTCTTTAACAAAGAACAAACAGCAAAAACATAAACATGATCAAATACACATCTTAGAATCGACTATTAAAGACTACCAGAACCCACTGGATTCTCCAATTACATTGAATGAACTACAGGACAAAATACAAACCCTCCAACCCAAAAGGCCTGTGGTGTTGATGGTATCCTAAATTAAATACTAAAATATACAGACCGCAAACTCCATTTAAACTCTTTAACATCATCCTCAGCTCTGACATCTTCTCCAATATCTGGAACTAAGGACTGATCACCCCAATCCACAAAAGTGGAGACAGATTTGACCCCAATAACTACCGTTGGCACTATGCATTCGGACAGGTAGCGTTTTACCCTGCGTCCTCCAAACCCAGATTCCTCCGTCGGACTGCCAGATGGTGAAGCGTGATTCATCACTCCAGAGAACGTGTTTCCACTTCTCCAGAGTCCAGTGGCAGTGAGCTTCACACCCTCCAGCCGACGCTTGGCATTGCGCATGGTGATCTAAGGCTTGTATGCGGCTGCTCTGCCATGGAAACCCATTTCATGAAGCTCCCGAAGAACAGCTCTTGTGATGACGTTGCTTCCAGAGGCAGTTTGGAACTCGGTAGTGACTGTTGCAACCGAGGACAGGCAATTTTTACCTGCTATGCACTACAGCACTCGGCGGTCCCATTCTGTGAGCTTGTTCTTTTCTACCACTTCGCGGCTGAGCCGTTGTGGCTCTTAGAAATGTCCCACTTTACAATAACAGCACTTACTGGGGCAGCTTATTTTAACAGGGCAGAAACTGACGAACTGACTTTTGGGAAATGTGGCATCCAGTGACGATACCACATTGAAAGTAACTGAGCTCTCCAGTAAGGCCATTCTACTGCCAATGTTTGTCTATAGAGATTGCATGGATGTGTGCTCAATTGTATGCACCTGTCAGCAGCGGGTGTGACTGAAAAAGCTGAATCCACTAATTTGAAGGGATGTCTTTATACCTTTAGCCATGTAGTCTACCAATGAATTGACTAGAACAGTCTGCAGCACCCGGCCTCACCCTACTAGAATATGAAGTCAAATGTCTACTGTTTGCTGATGATCTGGTGCTTCTGTCGCCAACCAAGGAGGGCCTACAGCAGCACCTATATCTTCTGCACGGATTCTGCCAGACCTGGGCCCTGACAGTAAATCTCAGAACGACAAAAATAACGGTGTTCCAAAAAAAGATCCAGTTGCCAGGACAACAAATATAAATTCAATCTAGACACCGTTGCCCTGGAACACACAAAAAACGATACATACCTCGGCCTAAACATCAGCACCACAGGTAACTTCCACAAAGCTGTGAACGCTCTGAGAGAAAAGGCTAGAAGGGCCTTCTATGCCATCAAAAGGAACATAAAATTTGACATACCAATTAGGATCTGGCAAAAAATACTTGAATCAGTTATAGAACCCATTGCCCTTTATGGTTGTGAGGTCTGGGGTCCGCTCACCAACCAAGATTTCACAAAATGGGACAAAGACCAAATTGAGACTCTGCATGCAGAATTCTGCAAAAATATCCTCAGTGTACAACGTAAAACACCAAATAATGCATGCAGAGCAGAATTAGGCCGATACCCACTAATTATCAAAATCCAGAAAAGAGACGTTAAATTCTACAACCACATAAAAGGAAGCGATTCCCAAACCATCCATAATGAAGCCATCACCTACAGAGAGATGAACCTGGAGAAGAGTCCCATAAGCAAGCTGGTCCTAGGGCTCTGTTCACAAACACAAACACACCCCACAGAGCCCCAGGACAACAGCACAATTAGACCCAACCAAATCATGAGAAAACAAAAAGATAATTACTTGACAAATTGGAAAGAATTAACAAAAAAACAGAGCAAACTATAATGCTATTTGGCTCTAAACAGAGAGTACACAGTGGCAGAATACCTGACCACTGTGACTGACCCAAACTTAAGGAAAGCTTTGATTATATACAGACTCAGTGAGCATATCCTTGCTATTGAGAAAGGTCGCCGTAGGCAGACATGTCTCTCAAGAGAAGACAGGCTATGTGCACACTGCCTATAAAATGAGGTGGAAACTGAGCTGCACTTCCTAACCTCCTGCCCAATGTATGACCATATTAGAGACACATATTTCGAAAGCTGGGTGAAATACCACAGTGTTTCATCACAGCAGCAAGATTTGTGACCTGTTGTCACAAGAAAAGGCCAACCAGTGAAGAACAAACACCATTGTAAATACAACCATATTTATGCTTATTTATTTTCCCTTTTGTACTGTAACTATTTGTACATCATTACAACCCTGAATATAGACATAATATGACCTTTGAAATGTCTTTATTCCTTTGGAACTTTTGTGAGTGTAATGTTTACTGCTAATTTTTAATTGTTTATTTTATCAAAGTCATCATATGTTTCCAATGCCAATAAAGCCCCTTGATTTGAAATTGAATGTAAATGACTGAAGAGTAGAGAGGAAAAGAGAAGTATGGAAAGTGAAAAGGTTTTTACCGATGCAGAGTGGAGGTGGGTAGTTCCATCGCCTGACGGTCCCTGGCATGCAGGAGATGTGAGAGTTTCCCTGGTAACACACACACACACACACACACACACACACACACACACACACACACACACACACACACACACACACACACACACACACACACACACACACACACACACACAGACAGACATAAGAGAACACCTAATCGATGCATTAGCCTCTTTCCATTGTCACTTTACTGTCACAAAATGCTTTGACACAAATCCCTTCTCTCCTTACAGCCTCCTCTCCCTACAGTCTCCTTTCCCTACAGTCTTCTCTCCTTACAGCCTCCTCTCTCTACAGTCTCTCCCTACAGTCTTCTCTCTCCTATCTTCTCCCCCTACAGTCTTCTCTCCTCTCCTCTCCCTACACTCCCCTCTCCCTACAGTCTCCTCTCCCTACACTCCCCTCTCCCTACAGTCTCCTCTCCTATCTTCTCTCCCTACGGTCTTCTCTCCTCTCCTATCTCCTCTCCCTACACTCCCCTCTCCCTACACTTTGTCCTCCTTCTCATCATCATCTGGTCAAATTATTAGTAGACTGTTACCTGTAATGTGTATCCTGGCTCACACTGGAATGAGATGACGTGGTTCATTTGGAGTCTCTCTCCCACCTTGATACCATTCATAGGAACCACTGGCTCTGGACAACTAGTCAGAGAGACCGCTGAGAGGGGGGGGGGGGGGGAGAGAGACAGAGAGAGAGAGAGAGAGAGAGAGAGAGAGAGAGACAGAGACAGAGACAGAGACAGAGACAGAGACAGAGACAGAGACAGAGAGAGAGGGAGAGAGAGAGAGAGAGAGAGAGAGAGAGAGAGAGAGAGAGAGAGAGAGAGAGAGAGAGAGAGAGAGAGAGAGAGAGAGAGAGAGAGAGAGAGAGAGAGAGAGAGAGAGAGAGAGAGAGAGAGAGAGAGAGACAGAGACAGAGAGAGAGAGAGAGAGAGAGAGAGAGAGAGCGAGAGCGAGAGCGAGAGCGAGAGAGAGACTAAGACCATACTCATCTTTGGTTCTTATCCCAACGTATCCTATTAATACCATAGTATAATTCACTAGGACACATCCCATTGATACTCTAGTATAATTCAAGGTGTTTGTTTACTCTTGTATTCCAGCCTGAAGCCGGCAGCAGACACGCTGATGTCAGAGAAGAAGTGGAGGTAGAGCTGGTTGGACGTGCTGTTCAGGAGAGCTGGGACCGTCGTTCCTGCAGGGCAGACCGATAGTACTCTTCATCAACACATTCAACTCTTCATCAAGCCTTATTTATCTTACAGTGGTTATAGTAGGAGGACAGACGATGTACATCTTTAGGTACTCATACCGCTTGTAAAAACAGATAGGCGTTCATTCATAATGACGCTTGTTTCATGTAAGAGAGATTTAACAGAGCAGGTCAAATGGGGCGGTAGGTAGCCTAGTGGTTAGAGATTTGGGCCAGTAACCAGCAGGTAGCCTAGTGGTTAGAGTGTTGGGCCAGTAACCAGCAGGTAGCCTAGTGGTTAGAGTGTTGGGCCAGTAACCAGCAGGTAACCTAGTGGTTAGAGTGTTGGGCCAGTAACCAGCAGGTAGCCTAGTGGTTAAAGAGTTGGGCCAGTAACCAGCAGGTAGCCTAGTGGTTAGAGTGTTGGGCCAGTAACCAGCAGGTAGCCTAGTGGTTAGAGATTTGGGCCAGTAACCAGCAGGTAGCCTAGTGGTTAGAGTGTTGGGCCAGTAACCAGCAGGTAGCCTAGTGGTTAGAGTGTTGGGCCAGTAACCAGCAGGTAGCCTAGTGGTTAGAGTGTTGGGCCAGTAACCAGCAGGTAGCCTAGTGGTTAGAGTGTTGGGCCAGTAACCAGCAGGTAGCCTAGTGGTTAGAGTGTTGGGACAGTAACCAGCAGGTAGCCTAGTGGTTAGAGTGTTGTACTAGTAACCAGCAGGTAGCCTAGTGGTTAGAGATTTGGGCCAGTAACCAGCAGGTAGCCTAGTGGTTAGAGCTTTGGGCCAGTAACCAGCAGGTAGCCTAGTGGTTAGAGCTTTGGGCCAGTTAGAGCTTTGGGCCAGTGCTGGATTGAATCCCCGAGCTGACAAGGTAAAAATCTGTCGTTCTGCCCCTGAACAAGGCAGTTAACCCACTGTTCCCCGGTAGGCTGTCATTGTAAATAAGAATTTGTTCTTAACTGACTTAGTTACATAAAGGTAAAATAAAACATATACTGATATTTGTCACATGCGTCGAATATAACAGGTATAGACTTTACAGTGAACTGATTACTGAAGCCGGAGTACAGGACTGATGGAATCCTTGGCTTCGGTTCAGACTTCCTGGTTCGACTACACCCTGGTCACATGGCCTGCTCTGAATCACTCTGATTGGCTTATTCGTCTTAACACCATGGTGAAGTTTTCATCTGGCATCTGTGATTCCTGTCTGTTTCTCCATACGAAACAATTTAAACCTGGTCTCATTCCAGAATGAGAAACACAAGGAAGAGCTCTATAGTATCGTTATATGACGAGGTTAAACTTAACAGAGGATAAACTAATGAGTCACTTGATCTCTAAAATAAATCTCTAAAAATAAACTTTTTCAACAATACACATCCTAATACACCTGCCTCTCCTCTCTCTGAGCTCAGTGTTGATACACTCAACAGTCTGTAACGCAGATCAATAGTGACTTGCTGCTTCTCTCTGTTTCCACTATTGAGTAGCAGAGTAACGGGTCACGGTGGGTTACTCACCGGTAACGGACAGGCTGTGGTGGTAGTACTGAGCAACTCAGGATATATTTGGTGGTTTTGAAAAAGGCATTCACTTAACCATCCCCACCTAAGCTAAACAGCAAGGTGAAACACTCCACCAACACACAGAGACAGAGAGAGAGAGAAGGAGAGGAAGAGACAGAAAGTAAGAGGAAAGGAGAGAGAGACTCACCTGAGAAGCTGCCCAGCATGGTGTCGCTGTTGTCTCCTCCATCAAACACCTCTAGAGAATCCCAGTTCTGTTCAGTCACAAAACTGATCACCTGGATCTGAGGAGGGGAGAGAGAAAGAGGGGACATGAGGAGAGGAGAGGTGAAGGGAGGAGAGGAGAGGAGAGGAGAGGAGAGGAGAGGAGAGGAGAGGAAAGGAGAGGAGAGGAGAGGGGAGGAGAGGTGAAGGAAGGGGAGGTGGAGAGAGGGGAGTTGAAGAGAGGGGAGGTGAAGAGAGGAGAGGTGAAAAGATGTCTCTCTTTTCCCCATCCTCCTCTTTTTATTTACTGTCATCTCTCCTCTCTTTTCCCCATCCTCCTCTATAGTCATCTCTCTCCTCTTCACCATCCTCCTCTATACTGTCATCTCTCCTCTCTTCCCCCCATCCTCCTCTTTCTCCACAACCTCAACAAGAAAGCAGAGCTTCAGAAAGAGTGAATATCAAGGGACCCACAAAAGGCTCCCAACGTGTCACTCCACGTTTTCTCTCCGTCCCAAATGTCTGTTTGGGAATCATACCTCATGTCATGTACTTGGCCCATTTTCCCCAAAAAAATCTAGTTGTATTTGTCACATGTGCTTCGTAAACAAAAGGTGAAGACTAACAGTGAAACGCTTACGGGCCCTTCACAGCAATACAGAGAGAAAAAAATATATAGAAATCAATAATAACACAAGGAAGATATACACAGTGAGTAACGATAACTTGTCTGTGTACACGGGGGTACCAGTACCGAGTCGAGGGGTATGATGTAATAACATGGCTATATACAGGGAGTACCAGGTAATAACATGGCTATATACAGGGAGTACCAGGTAATAACATGGCTATATACAGGGAGTACCAGGTAATAACATGGCTATATACAGGGAGTACCAGGTAATAACATGGCTATATACAGGGAGTACCAGGTAATAACATGGCTATATACAGGGAGTACCAGGTAATAACACGGCTATATACATGGAGTACCAGGTAATAACATGGCTATATACAGGGAGTACCAGGTAATAACATGGCTATATACAGGGAGTACCAGGTAATAACATGGCTATATACAGGAAGTACCAGGTAATAACATGGCTATATACAGGAAGTACCAGGTAATAACATGGCTATAGACAGGGAGTACCAGGTAATAACATGGCTATATACAGGGAGTACCAGGTAATAACATGGCTATATACAGGAAGTACCAGGTAATAACATGGCTATATACAGGACGTACCAGGTAATAACATGGCTATATACAGGAAGTACCAGGTAATAACATGGCTATAGACAGGGAGTACCTGGTAATAATATGGCTATATACAGGGAGTACCAGGTAATAACATGGCTATATACAGGAAGTACCAGGTAATAACATGGCCAAATACAGGAAGTACCAGGTAATAACATGGCTATATACAGGAAGTACCAGGTAATAACATGGCTATATACAGGGAGTACCAGGTAATAACATGGCTATATACAGGGAGTACCAGGTAATACATGGATATATACAGGAAGTACCAGGTAATAACATGGCTATATACAGGAAGTACCAGGTAATAACATGATTATATACAGGAAGTACCAGTACTGAGTCAATGTGCAAGGGCTCTCTATGTATTTCTCTCTGTATCTCTCTCTCTGTATCTCTCTCTCTCTCTCTCTCTCTCTCTCTCTCTCTCTCTCTCTCTCTCTCTCTCTCTCTCTCTCTCTCTCTCTCTCTCTCTCTCTCTCTCTCTCTCTCTCTCTCTCTCTCTCTCTCTCTCTCTCTCTCTCTCTCTCTCTCTCTCTCTCTCTCTCTCTCTCTCTCTCTCTCTCTCTCTCTCTCTCTCTCTCTCTCTCTCTCTCTCTCTCTCTCTCTCTCTCTCTCTCTCTCTCTCTCTCTCTGTATCTCTCTCTCTCTCTCTCTCTCTCTCTGTATCTCTCTCTGTATCTCTCTCTCTCTGTATCTCTCTCTGTATCTCTCTCTCTGTATCTCTCTCTCTCTCTCTCTTTATCTCTCTCTGTATCTCTCTCTCTGTATCTCTCTCTGTATCGCTCTCTATGTATCTCTCTCTCTGTATCTCTCTCTCTTTATCTCTCTCTGTATCGCTCTCTGTATCTCTCTACCGACGAACCATCAAACAGGCAAAGCTTCAATACAGGACTAAGATTGAATCCTACAACACCAGCTATTACACTCGTCGGTTTCATGGGCTATACTCGGCCTTGTCTCAGGATGGTAAGTTGGTGGTTGAAGATATCCCTCTAGTGGTGCAGGGGGTTATATCCTGCCTGTTTGGCCCTGTCCGGGGGTATCATCGGATGGGGCCACAGTGTCTCCCGACCCCTCCTTTCTCAGCCTCCAGTATTTATGCTGCAGTAGTTTATGTGTTCGGGGGGCTAGGGTCAGTCTGTTATATCTGGAGTATTTCTCCTGTCTTATCCGGTGTCCTGTGTGGATTTTAGTATGCTCCCTCTAATTCTCTTTCTTTCTCTCTCTCGGAGGACCTGAGCCCTAGGAACATGCCTCAGGACTACCTGGCATGATGACTCCTTGCTGTCCCCAGTCCACCTGGCCGTGCTGCTGCTCCAGTTTCAACTGTTCTGCCTGCGGCTATGGAACCCTGACCTGTTCACCGGACGTGCTACCTGTCCCGGACCTGCTGTTTTCAACTCTCTAGAGACCGCAGGAACGGTAGAGATACTCTGAATGATCGGCTATGAAAGCCAACTGACATTTACTCCTGAGGTGCTGACTTGCTGCACCCTCTACAACCACTGTGATTATTATTATTTGACCCTGCTGTTCATTTATGAACATTTGAACATCTTGGCCATGTTCTGTTATAATCTCCACCCAGCACAGCCAGAAGAGGACTGGACACCCCTCATAGCCTGGCTCCTCTCTAGATTTCTTCCTAGGTTTTGGCCTTTCTAGGGAGTTTTTCCTAGCCACTGTGCTTCTACATCTGCATTGCTTGCTGTTTGGGGTTTTAGGCTGGGTTTCTGTACAGCACATTGTGACATCGGTTGATCTGCTACAGAGGGTAGTGTGTACGGCCCAGTACATCACAAGGGGCCAAGCTCCCTGCCATCCAGGACCTCTACACTAAGCAGTGTCAGAGGAAGGTCCTAAAAATTGTCAAAAGGCTCCAGTCACCAAAGTCATAGACTCTTCTCTCTGCTACCGCACAGAAAGCGGTAGCGGAGTGCCAAGTCTAGGTCCAAGAGGCTTCTAAACATCTTCTACTCCCAAGCCATAAGACTGCTGAACAATTCATGAAATGGCCACCCAGATTATTTATATTCACCCCCCGCCCTATGATTTTACACTGCTGATACTCACTGCTTATTATCTATGCATAGTCACTTTACCCCCTATATATCAAATCAAATTGTATCTGTCACATACACATATTTATTGCGGGTGTAGAGAAATGCTTGTGTTTCTAGCTCCAACAGTGCAGTAATATCTAACAATTCACAACAATACACACACATCTACAAGTAAAATAATTGAATTAAGAAATATAAACATTAGGACGAGCAATGTCGGAGTGGCATTGGAATAGAATACAGTAGAATAGAACACAGTAGAATAGAACACAGTAGAATAGAACACAGTAGAATAGAATACAGTACAATAGAATACAGTAGAATAGAATACAGTAGAATAGAATACAGTAGAATAGAATACAGTAGAATAGAATACAGTAATATAGAATACAGTACAATAGAATACAGTAGAATAGAATACAGTAATATAGAATACAGTACAATAGAATACAGTAGAATAGAATACAGTAGAATAGAATACAGTAGAATAGAGTACAGTAGAATAGAATACAGTAGAATAGAATACAGTAGAATAGAACACAGTAGAATAGAACACAGTAGAATAGAACACAGTAGAATAGAACACAGTAGAATAGAATACAGTACAATAGAATACAGTACAAGATAATACAGTAGAATAGAATACAGTAGAATAGAATACAGTAGAATAGAATACAGTGGAAAAGAATACAGTAGAATAGAATACAGTAGAATAGAATACAGTAGAATAGAATACAGTAATATAGAATACAGTACAATAGAATACAGTAGAATAGAATACAGTAGAATAGAATACAGTAGAATAGAATACAGTAGAATAGAATACGGTAGAATAGAATACAGTAGAATAGAATACAGTAGAATAGAATACAGTAGAATAGAATACAGTAGAATAGAATACAGTAATATAGAATACAGTACAATAGAATACAGTAGAATAGAATACAGTAGAATAGAATACAGTACAATAGAATACAGTACAAGATAATACAGTAGAATAGAATACAGTAGAATAGAATACAGTAGAATAGAATACAGTGGAAAAGAATACAGTAGACTAGAATACAGTAGAATAGAATACAGTATATGCATATGAAATGCGTAAAGCAGTATGTTAACATTATTAAAGTGACCAGTGATTCCATGTCTATGAATATTGGGCAGCAGCCTCTAAGGTGGAGGGTTGAGTACCTGGGTGGTAGCCGGCTAGTGAAGGTTATTTAACATTCAGATGGCCTTGAGATAGAAGCTGTTTTTCAGTCTCTCGGTCCCTGCTTTGATGCACCTGTACTGACCTCGCCTTCTGGATGATAGCGGGGTGAACAGGCAGTGGCTCGGGTGGTTGATGTTCTTGATGATCTTCTTGGCCTTCCTGTGACATCGGGTGGTGTAGGTGTCCTGGAGGGCAGGCAGTACCCCCGGTGATGCGTTGGGCAGACCTCACCACCCTCTGGAGAGCCCTGGGGTTGGGGGCAGTGCAGTTGCCATACCAGGCGGTGATACAGTCCAATAGGATGCTCTCAACTGTGCATCTGTAAAAGTGTGTGATAGTCTTAGCGGTCAAGACAACTTGGGCCCCTTCTTCACTGTCTGTGTTGATGGACCATTTCAGATCGTCAGTGATGTATATGCCGAGGATCTTGAAGCTTTTCACCTTCTCCACTGCGGTCCGTCAATGTGGAAAGGGGCGTGCTCCCTATGCTCCTGAAATTCCACGATCAGTGCCTTCATTTTGTTGACGTTGAGTGTGAGGTTATTTACCTGGCACCCCTCCGCCAGGGCCCTCACCTCCTCCCTGTAGGCCGTCTTGTGGTTGTTGGTAATCAGACCTACCACTGTAGTGTCGTCTATAAACTTGATGATTGAGTTGAAGGCGTGTTTGGCTACGCAGTCGTGGGTGAACAGGGAGTACAGGAGGGGGCTGAGCACTCAACGTGGTGTGGCCCCAGTGTTGAGGATCAGCAAAGTTGTAGGTGTTGTTTCCTACCTTCACCACCAGGGGGGCGGCCCGTCAGGAAGTCCAGCACCCAGTTTCACAGGGCGGGGGTCAAACCCAGGACCTCAACTTAATGATGAGCTACTATGGTACTATGGTGTTGAAGGCTGAGCTGTAATCAATAAACACCATTCTTACATAAGGTATCCCTCTTGTCCAGATGGGATAGGGCAGTGCAATGGCAATTGCAACACCTGGGGTAAGCAAATTGAAGTTGGTCTAGGAAGGTAGAGGCAATATGATCCTTAACTAGCCTCTCAAAGTACTTCATGATGACAGAAGTGAGTGCTACGGGGCAATAGTCATTTAGTTCAGTTACTTTTGCTTTCTTGGATACAGGAACAATGGTGGACATCTTGAAGCAAGTGAGGACAACAGACTGGGATAGAGAGAGATTGAATATGTCTGTAAACACCCCAGCCAGCTGATCTGCGCATGATCTGAGGACGTGGCTAGCGATGCTGTCTGGGCCGGCAGCCTTGCGAAGATTAACACACTTAAATGTCTTATTCATGTCGGCCATGGAGAACGAGAGCCCAATGTAAATGGCACTGTGTTATCCTCAAAGAAGTTGTTTAGCTTGTCTGGGAAAAGATGTCGTTGAATTGTGACTCCACTTTCCCTGCCACATACGTCTCGTGTCTGAGCCGTTGCGAATGAACTTTGTCTCTGTACTGACGTTGTGCCTGTTTCATTGCCTTACAGAGGGAATAACTACACTGTTTGTATTCAACCATATTTCCCAGTCACCTTGCCCTGGCTAAATGCAGTGGTTTGCGCTTCCAGATTACTGTAAATGCTGCCATCTATCCACAGCTCTGGTTAGGGTAGGTTTTAATAGTCACAGTGGGAACAACATCTCCTATACGCTTCCTGATGAACTCAGTCACTGTGTCCATGTATACGTCAATGTTATTCTCAGATGCTAACCGGAACATGTCCCAGTCCACATGATCAAACAATCTTGAAGCATGGATTCTGATTGGTCAGACCAGCATTGAATAGACCTTAGCATTGGTACTTCCTTTTTGAGTTACTGCCTATAGGAAAGGTGGAGCAAAATGGAGTTGAGATATGATTTGCAGAAGGGAAGGTGGGGGAGGGCCTAGTAGGCATCCAGGAAGAGAGAATAGCAGTGGTCGAGTGTTTTACCAGCGCGAGTACTACAGTCAATGTGTTGATAGAACTTCGGTAGCGTTTTCCTCAGATTTGATTTGTTAAAATCCCCAGCTACAATAAATGTTGCCTCAGGATATGTGGTTTCCAGTTTGCACAAAGTCCAGTGTTGTTTCTTGAGGGCCGTCGTGGTGTCGGTTTGAAAGGGAATATACACGGCTGTGACTATAACTGAAGGGAATTCTCTTGGGAGGTAATACGGTCTGCATTTGATTGTGAGGTATTCTAGGTCAGGTGAACAAAAGGACTTGAGTGTCTGTAAATTTTCACAATCACACCATGAGTCGTTATTTATGAAACATACACCACCCGCCTTCTTCTTCCTGGAGAGTTCTTTATTCCTGTCTGTACTGAGAACCCAGCTGGATGTATGGATGGGGACAGGATATCCGAAGATTCCATGAAACAGAGTATGTTACAGTCACTGCTGTATCTCTGGAAGGAGATCCTCGCCCTGAGCATGTCTACTTTATTGTCCAGAGACTGAACGTTAGCAAGTAATATACTCGGAAGCGGTGGATGGTGTGCCCGCCTGCTGAGTTGGACAAGAAGTCCCCACCGAATACCTCTTTTTCCGCCGGCGTCTTGGAGCAGCCTCTGGTATAAATTGAATTAAATTGCCCAATTCGGGAAAGTCATATGCATGTACAAATTACTTCAACTAACCTGTAGGCCCACACAATGACTCAGTACCGGTACATACTATATATAGCCTTGTTATTGTCATGTAATTTTCTTATTTAGTAAATATTTTCTTAACTCTATTTCTTGAACTGCATTGTTGGTTAGGGGCTTGTAAGTAAGCATTTCACGGTAAGGTCTACACCTGTTGTATTAAGAATATGTGACAAATACAATGTGATTTGATAGTGTGCCTAATGTAATTAACTGTGGAGATGTTAAAATGCAGCTCTGATTATTATCTCTCTCTCTCCTCAACCCCTGGGCATAACAGCTTCTTTCCCCACAAAACCACAAAAACACCTCTCTATTACTCTAAAGACAGTCTGTCCTACTGGCTTGTTATCAAAATGCAAGACATAGGGCCAAGACTCTACAGAAACAACAAGATATTAAAATCACCTAGAATTAGAGGAGAGACGAAGGGCCAAGACTGTACAGAAACAACAAGATATTAAAATCACCTAGAATTAGAGGAGAGACGAAAGGCCAAGACTGTACAGAAACAACAAGATATTAAAATCACCTAGAATTAGAGGAGAGACAAAGGGCCAAGACTGTACAGAAACAACAAGATATTAAAATCACCTAGAATTAGAGGAGAGACAAAGGGCCAAGACTGTACAGAAACACAGGGAATAGAAACTAATAACAACATGATATCAAATCATATAATTCCCTCCCTGTAGTCTGGGGATGAGAGAGGCTTTAGTTGACCAAACACTGTACATCCCAAATGACACGCTATTCACTTCATACTGCACTAATTTTGACCTAAGGGGTAGAAGTGCACAATATAGGGATTAGGGTGCAGTTTTGGACCCATTTCTCTCTCTCTTCAAAAGGTTTTATTGGCATGGGAAACATATGTTTACATTGCCAAAGCATGGGAAACAGACAAACAAAAGTGAAATAAACGATAACAGTAAATATTACACTCACAAAGAATAAAGACGTTTCAAATGTCATAGTGTGTCAATATACAGTACAGTGCTGTAACACTGTGCAAATAGTTAAGGTACAAAAGGGAAAATAAATCACCATAATTATGGATTGTATTTACAATGGTGTTTGTTCTTCACTGGTTGACCTTTTCTTTTGGCAACAGGTCACAAATATTGCTGCTGTGATGGAACACTGTGGTATTTTAACCAGTAGATGTGGGAGTTTATCAAAATCGAGTTTGTTTTCGAAATCTTTGTGGATCTGTATAATCTGAGGGAAATATGTGTCTCTAATATGGTCATACATTGGGCAGAAGGTTAGGAAGTGCAGCTCAGTTTCCACCTCATTTGGTGGGCAATGTGCACATAGCCTGTCTTCTCTTGAGAGCCAGGTTTGCCTACGGCAGTCTTTCTCAATAGCAAGGCTATGCTCACTGAGTTTGTACATAGTCAAAGCTTTCCTTAAGTTTGGGTCAGTCACAGTGGTCAGGTATTCTGCCACTGTGTACTCTCTTTTAGGGCCAAATAGCATTCTAGTTTGCTCGTTTTTTTTGTTCATTCTTTCCAATGTGTCAAGTAATTATCTTTTCGTTTTCTCATGATTTGGTTGGGTCTAATTGTGTTTCTGTCCTGGGGCTCTGTGGGGTGTGTTTGTGTTTGTGAACAGAGCTCCAGGACCTGCTTGCTTAAGGGACTCTTCTCCAGGTTCATATCTCTGTAGGTGATGGCTTCATTATGGAAGGTTTGGGAATCGCTTCCTTTTAGGTGGTTGTAGAATTTAACGGCTCTTTTCTGAATGTTACGGATTTTGATCTCTAGCGGGTATCGGTTTAATTCAGCATTATTTGGTGTTTTACGTTGGACACGGAGGATGTTTTTGAAGAATTCTGCATGCGGAGTCTCAATTTGGTGTTTGTCCCATTTTATGAATTATTGCTTGGTGAGCGGACCCCAGACCTCAATACCATAAAGGGCTATGGGTTCTATAACTGAATCAAATGTTTTTAACCAGAACTTAACTGGTTGGAAATGTGTTCTTAACTGACTTTCCTAGTTAAATAAAGATAAATAAATACATATTTTTAACTGATTAACTAGCCATAATAATAACAAATCAAAACAGGTTTTGAGAAATGTTTGCAAATGTATAAAAAAAAAACACTTTACTTAGTACTTTGTTAAAGCACCTTTGGCTGCAATTACAGCCTCGAGTGTTCTTGGGTATAAGTTTGTCGGTGGGCCAATGAATGTTGAAATTGCAACATCAACTAGATACTTTCAACTGATTAACTAGCCATTTTTTTCATAATATATATACTTTGTTACTGTAGCCTGCAAATCTTCCTTTTTTAACAGCTGTCACAAATCCTGCTGGGCCCCAGCAACGTTGATGTGGTAGTTTTATCCTGCTGGGCCCCAGCAACGTTGATGTGGTAGTTTTATCCTGCTGGGCCATAGCAACGTTAATGTGGTAGTTTTATCCTGCTGGGTCCCAGCAATGTTGATGTGGTAGTTTTATCCTGCTGGGTCCCAGCAATGTTGATGTGGTAGTTTTATCCTGCTGGGTCCCAGCAATGTTGATGTGGTAGTTTTATCCTGCTGGGTCCCAGCAACGTAGATGTGGTAGTTTTATCCTGCTGGGTCCCAGCAACGTTGATCTGGTAGTTTTATCCTGCTGGGCCCCAGTAACGTAGATGTGGTAGTTTTATCCTGCTGGGTCCCAGTAACGTAGATGTGGTAGTTTTATCCTGCTGGGTCCCAGCAACGTTGATGTGGTAGTTTTATCCTGCTGGGTCCCAGTAACGTAGATGTGGTAGTTTTATCCTGCTGGGTCCCAGCAACGTTGATGTGGTAGTTTTATCCTGCTGGGCCCCAGTAACGTAGATGTGGTAGTTTTATCCTGCTGGGTCCCAGTAACGTAGATGTGGTAGTTTTATCCTGCTGGGCCCCAACAACGTTGATGTGGTAGTTTTATCCTGCTGGGCCCCAACAACGTTGATGTGGTAGTTTTATCCTGCTGGGCCCCAACAACGTTGATGTGGTAGTTTTATCCTGCTGGGTCCCAGCAACGTTGATGTGGTAGTTTTATCCTGCTGGGCCATAGCAACGTTGATGTGGTAGTTTTATCCTGCTGGGTCCCAGCAACGTTGATGTGGTAGTTTTATCCTGCTGGGTCCCAGTAACGTTGATGTGGTAGTTTTATCCTGCTGGGCCCAGCAACGTTGATGTGGTAGTTTTATCCTGCTGGGCCCCAACAACGTTGATGTGGTAGTTTTATCCTGCTGGGGCATAGCAACGTAGATGTGGTAGTTTTATCCTGCTGGGCCTCAACAACGTTGATGTGGTAGTTTTATCCTGCTGGGCCATAGCAACGTTGATGTGGTAGTTTTATCCTGCTGGGCCCCAACAACGTTGATGTGGTAGTTTTATCCTGCTGGGTCCCAGCAACGTTGATGTGGTAGTTTTATCCAGCTGGGGCCCCAACAACGTTGATGTGGTAGTTTTATCCAGCTGGGGCCCTAACAACGTTGATGTGGTAGTTTTATCCAGCTGGGGCCCCAACAACGTTGATGTGGTAGTTTTATCCAGCTGGGGCCCAAACAACGTTGATGTGGTAGTTTTATCCAGCTGGGGCCCCAACAACGTTGATGTAGTAGTTTTATCCTGCTGGGCCCCAACAACGTTGATGTGGTAGTTTTATCCTGCTGGGCCCCAACAACGTTGATGTGGTAGTTTTATCCTGCTGGGCCCCAACAACGTTGATGTGGTAGTTTTATCCTGCTGGGCCCCAACAACGTTGATGTGGTAGTTTTATCCTGCTGGGCCCCAGCAACGTTGATGTGGTAGTTTTATCCTGCTGGGTCCCAGTAACGTAGATGTGGTAGTTTTATCCTGCTGGGTCCCAGCAACGTAGATGTGGTAGTTTTATCCTGCTGGGTCCCAGCAACGTTGATCTGGTAGTTTTATCCTGCTGGGCCCCAGTAACGTAGATGTGGTAGTTTTATCCTGCTGGGTCCCAGTAACGTAGATGTGGTAGTTTTATCCTGCTGGGTCCCAGCAACGTTGATGTGGTAGTTTTATCCTGCTGGGCCCCAGTAACGTAGATGTGGTAGTTTTATCCTGCTGGGTCCCAGTAACGTAGATGTGGTAGTTTTATCCTGCTGGGCCCCAACAACGTTGATGTGGTAGTTTTATCCTGCTGGGCCCCAACAACGTTGATGTGGTAGTTTTATCCAGCTGGGGCCCCAACAACGTTGATGTGGTAGTTTTATCCAGCTGGGGCCCAAACAACGTTGATGTGGTAGTTTTATCCAGCTGGGGCCCCAACAACGTTGATGTAGTAGTTTTATCCTGCTGGGCCCCAACAACGTTGATGTGGTAGTTTTATCCTGCTGGGCCCCAACAACGTTGATGTGGTAGTTTTATCCTGCTGGGTCCCAGCAACGTTGATGTGGTAGTTTTATCCAGCTGGGGCCCCAACAACGTTGATGTGGTAGTTTTATCCAGCTGGGGCCCTAACAACGTTGATGTGGTAGTTTTATCCAGCTGGGGCCCCAACAACGTTGATGTGGTAGTTTTATCCAGCTGGGGCCCAAACAACGTTGATGTGGTAGTTTTATCCAGCTGGGGCCCCAACAACGTTGATGTAGTAGTTTTATCCTGCTGGGCCCCAACAACGTTGATGTGGTAGTTTTATCCTGCTGGGCCCCAACAACGTTGATGTGGTAGTTTTATCCTGCTGGGCCCCAACAACGTTGATGTGGTAGTTTTATCCTGCTGGGCCCCAACAACGTTGATGTTGTAGTTTTATCCTGCTGGGCCCCAGCAACGTTGATGTGGTAGTTTTATCCTGCTGGGTCCCAGTAACGTAGATGTGGTAGTTTTATCCTGCTGGGTCCCAGCAACGTAGATGTGGTAGTTTTATCCTGCTGGGTCCCAGCAACGTTGATCTGGTAGTTTTATCCTGCTGGGCCCCAGTAACGTAGATGTGGTAGTTTTATCCTGCTGGGTCCCAGTAACGTAGATGTGGTAGTTTTATCCTGCTGGGTCCCAGCAACGTTGATGTGGTAGTTTTATCCTGCTGGGCCCCAGTAACGTAGATGTGGTAGTTTTATCCTGCTGGGTCCCAGTAACGTAGATGTGGTAGTTTTATCCTGCTGGGCCCCAACAACGTTGATGTGGTAGTTTTATCCTGCTGGGCCCCAACAACGTTGATGTGGTAGTTTTATCCAGCTGGGGCCCCAACAACGTTGATGTGGTAGTTTTATCCAGCTGGGGCCCCAACAACGTTGATGTGGTAGTTTTATCCAGCTGGGGCCCCAACAACGTTGATGTGGTAGTTTTATCCAGCTGGGGCCCAAACAACGTTGATGTGGTAGTTTTATCCAGCTGGGGCCCCAACAACGTTGATGTAGTAGTTTTATCCTGCTGGGCCCCAACAACGTTGATGTGGTAGTTTTATCCTGCTGGGCCCCAACAACGTTGATGTGGTAGTTTTATCCTGCTGGGCCCCAACAACGTTGATGTGGTAGTTTTATCCTGCTGGGCCCCAACAACGTTGATGTGGTAGTTTTATCCTGCTGGGCCCCAACAACGTTGATGTGGTAGTTTTATCCTGCTGGGTCCCAGTAACGTTGATGTGGTAGTTTTATCCTGCTGGGCCCCAACAACGTTGATGTGGTAGTTTTATCCTGCTGGGCCCCAACAACGTTGATGTGGTAGTTTTATCCTGCTGGGCCCCAACAACGTTGATGTGGTAGTTTTATCCTGCTGGGTCCCAGTAACGTTGATGTGGTAGTTTTATCCTGCTGGGCCCCAACAACGTTGATGTGGTAGTTTTATTTTAACATGTTTGTGGTTTCTTGGCAAGTTGTTGACACAAGTTGTGTCATTTGAAAATAAATAAAAAAGACTAAGTACATTTGTGCTCCCATTTGCCTACTTTCCTTTGAGATCTTAAGAAGAAAATATGTTGTGATACTCTCATCTTGTAGTACAAGTACATAAGTACATAACTGTTTTATAACACTTCAAATGAATGTCACTTTAGGACACCGACAGTAAAATGTTACCGAGGTGTGAAGACGGCAGTAGCTTTTCTTCAGAACACTTTTGATTTACAAAAATGTCTGAAAAACTTGTTGGTGAGTCATATAAACTCAGTAAAACACTTTTTTTTTGTCCTGATAATTGTTTTGGGGGGGTGACAGCCAGAACACAGACAGTGGAAGAACAGTGGCGTGTGGACGGTTGCGGACTTCTAATGCATCAACTAGGTGTAAAATCCAGCTTGACTTCAGAGAACCTTTGATGAATAAAAGCGTCTGATAAAAAGAGAGACTCATTAAAAGCTTGTAGAGGAGTGTCGCTATATTAAATATCTAGCGGACAGTCTAGAGAACAGTCTAGAGGACAATCTAGAGGACAGTCTAGAGGACAGTCTAGATGACAGTCTAGCGGACAGTCTAGTGGACAGTCTAGAGGACAGTCTAGACAGTTGATGATTCATACCCGTATTCCTGATCCTAAATATCTAGCGGACAGTCTAGAGGACAGTCTAGACAGTTGATGATTAATACCCGTATTCCTGATCCTAAATATCTAGCGGACAGTCTAGAGGACAGTCTAGCGGACAGTCTAGAGGACAGTCTAGACAGTTGATGATTAATACCCGTATTCCTGATCCTAAATATCTAGCGGACAGTCTAGAGGACAGTCTAGCGGACAGTCTAGAGGACAGTCTAGACAGTTGATGATTCATACCCGTATTCCTGATCCTAAATATCTAGTGGACAGTCTAGAGGACAGTCTAGAGAACAGTCTAGCGGACAGTCTAGCGGACAGTCTAGAGGACAGTCTAAAGGACACTCTAGCCGACAATCTAGCTTACAGTCTAGAGGACAGTCTAGCGGACAGTCTAGAGGACAGTCTAGAGGACAGTCTAGAGGACAGTCTAGAGGACAATCTAGAGGACAGTCTATAGGACAGTCTAGAGGACAGTCTAGATGACAGTCTGGCGGACAGTCTAGTGGACAGTCTAAAGGACAGTCTAGCCGACAATCTAGCTTACAGTCTAGCGGACAGTCTAGCTGACAGTCTAGAGGACAGTCTAGAGGACAGTCTAGAGGACAGTCTAGAGGAAAATCTAGAGGACAGTCTAGAGGACAGTCTAGAGGACAGTCTAGAGGACAATCTAGAGGACAGTCTAGCAGACAGTCTAGAGGACAGTCTGGACAGTCGGAGATTCATACCTCTATTCCTGATCCTAAATATCTATTGGACAGTCTAGCGGACAGTCTAGTGGACAGCCTAGAGGACAGTCTAGCAGACAGTGTAGAGGACAGTCTAGACAGTTGGAGATTCATACCTCTATTCCTGATCCTAAATATCTATTGGACAGTCTATCGGACAGTCTAGAGGACAGTCTAGAGGACAGTCTATTGGACAGTCTAGCGGACAGTCTAGAGGACAGTCTAGCGGACAGTCTAGCGGACAGTCTAGATGATAGTCTAGCGGGCAGTCTAGAGGACAGTCTAGCGGACAGTCTAGCGGACAGTCTAGCGGAGAGTCCAGCGGAGAGTCTAGATGAAAGTCTAGCGGGCAGTCTAGAGGACAGTCTAGAGGACAGTCTAGCGGACAGTCTAGCGGACAGTCTAGCGGAGAGTCTAGATGAAAGTCTAGCGGGCAGTCTAGAGGACAGTCTAGAGGACAGTCTAGCGGACAGTCTAGCGGACAGTCTAGATGATAGTCTAGCGGGCAGTCTAGAGGACAGTCTAGAGGACAGTCTAGACAGTTGGAGATTCATACCTGTATTCCTGATCCTTCCGGGACCGTGATCTCCCAGACACAGTTCAGGCTGTTGAGATAGGGCTCAGGAAAACCAGGAGACAGGATGGTGCCGGTCCGCTGGGTCAGATTACCTCCACATGGAACTGGACAGGAGGGAGGGAGGGAGGGAGGGAAGAGTGACAGAGACTAACTGAAATAGCGAGAAAGGCAAATAAAGATAGAGAGAGAGAAGAAAATTTATCCAAAAAATTCTCATTTAGAGAATGGAAATCTGAAATATCATGAAATCACGAAAATATGTAATGCAAGGCACACACAGTGGAAGACATTCTATATCTGTGTTTAATCGTCTAACACAGTGGAAGACATTCTGTGTCTGTGTTTAATCGTCTAACACAGTGGAAGACATTCTATATCTTCTAACACAATGTTCCCTGCTTGCTGCCACAGGCTGATTAACAGAACATCTGGTGGCTGCTCTGGAGAGCACAGGTGAACATCTGCCTCACCAGCGGGTTTCAAGGAGTGTGTGTGTGTGTGTGTGTGTGTGTGTGTGTGTGTGTGTGTGTGTGTGTGTGTGTGTGTGTGTGTGTGTGTGTGTGTGTGTGTGTGTGCGTTTGACCCATAGCAGTACTGCCACCTGTGTGCCTCATGGCTGCGTTTGGACTGGTTGCTAGGGTCGATGCGTTTGGACTGGTTGCTAGGGTCGATGCGTTTAGACCGGTTGCTAGGGTCGATGCGTTTAGACCGGTTGCCAGGGTCGATGCGTTATGATTTGTTGCTAGGGGCGAAGGGACGGCTGGGGCAAATGAGTTAGGAGACAGGTGTGTGTGTGGTTGTGAACATGTGTGTGTCCTACCTATACAGGTGTGTCTGTGTGTCCTACCTATACAGGTGTGTCTGTGTGTTCTACCTATACAGGTGTGTCTGTGTGTTCTACCTATACAGGTGTGTCTGTGTGTCCTACCTATACAGGTGTGTCTGTGTGTCCTACCTATACAGGTGTGTCTGTGTGTCCTACCTATACAGGTGTGTCTGTGTGTCCTACCTATACAGGTGTGTCTGTGTGTCCTACCTATACAGGTGTGTCTGTGTGTCCTACCTATACAGGTGTGTCTGAGTGTCCTACCTATACAGGTGTGTCTGTGTGTCCTACCTATACAGGTGTGTCTGTGTGTCCTACCTATACAGGTGTGTCTGAGTGTCCTACCTATACAGGTGTGTCTGTGTGTCCTACCTATACAGGTGTGTCTGTGTGTCCTACCTATACAGGTGTGTCTGTGTGTCCTACCTATACAGGTGTGTCTGAGTGTCCTACCTATACAGGTGTGTCTGTGTGTCCTACCTATACAGGTGTGTCTGTGTGTCCTACCTATACATGTGTGCCTGTGTGTCCTACCTATACAGGTGTGTCTGTGTGTCCTACCTATACAGGTGTGTCTGTGTGTCCTACCTATACATGTGTGTCTGTGTGTCCTACCTATACAGGTGTGTCTGTGTGTCCTACCTATACAGGTGTGTCTGTGTGTCCTACCTATACAGGTGTGTCTGTGTGTCCTACCTATACAGGTGTGTCTGTGTGTCCTACCTATACAGGTGTGTCTGTGTGTCCTACCTGTACAGGTGTGTCTGTGTGTCCTACCTATACAGGTGTGTCTGTGTGTCCTACCTATACAGGTGTGTCTGTGTGTCCTACCTATACAGGTGTGTCTCTGTGTCCTACCTATACAGGTGTGTCTCTGTGTTCTACCTATACAGGTGTGTCTGTGTGTCCTACCTATGCAGGTGTGTCTTTGTGTCCTACCTATACAGGTGTGTCTGTGTGTCCTACCTATGCAGGTGTGTCTGTGTGTCCTACCTATACAGGTGTGTCTGTGTGTCCTACCTATACAGGTGTGTCTGTGTGTCCTACCTATACAGGTGTGTCTCTGTGTCCTACCTATGCAGGTGTGTCTCTGTGTTCTACCTATACAGGTGTGTCTGTGTGTCCTACCTATGCAGGTGTGTCTGTGTGTCCTACCTATACAGGTGTGTCTGTGTGTCCTACCTATACAGGTGTGTCTGTGTGTCCTACCTATACAGGTGTGTCTATGTGTCCTACCTATACAGGTGTGTCTGTGTGTCCAATCTATACAGGTGTGTCTATGTGTCCTACCTGTACAGGTGTGTCTGTGTGTCCTACCTATACAGGTGTGTCTGTGTGTCCTACCTATACAGGTGTGTCTGTGTGTCCAATCTATACAGGTGTGTCTGTGTGTCCTACATATACAGGTGTGTCTATGTGTCCTACCTATACAGGTGTGTCTGTGTGTCCAATCTATACAGGTGTGTCTGTGTGTCCAATCTATACAGGTGTGTCTGTGTGTCCTACCTATACAGGTGTGTCTGTGTGTCCTACCTATACAGGTGTGTCTGTGTGTCCTACCTATACAGGTGTGTCTCTGTGTCCTACCTGTACAGGTGTGTCTGTGTGTCCTACCTATACAGGTGTGTCTCTGTGTCCTACCTATACAGGTGTGTCTCTGTGTCCTACCTATACAGGTGTGTCTCTGTGTTCTACCTATACAGGTGTGTCTGTGTGTCCTACCTATACAGGTGTGTCTGTGTGTCCTACCTACACAGGTGTGTCTGTGTGTCCTACCTATACAGGTGTGTCTCCGTGTCCTACCTATACAGGTGTGTCTGTGTGTCCTACCTATACAGGTGTGTCTGTGTGTCCTACCTATACAGGTGTGTCTCTGTGTCCTACCTATACAGGTGTGTCTCTGTGTCCTACCTATACAGGTGTGTCTCTGTGTTCTACCTATACAGGTGTGTATGTGTGTCCTACCTATACAGGTGTGTCTCTGTGTCCTACCTGTACAGGTGTGTCTGTGTGTCCTACCTATACAGGTGTGTCTCTGTGTCCTACCTATACAGGTGTGTCTCTGTGTCCTACCTATACAGGTGTGTCTCTGTGTTCTACCTATACAGGTGTGTCTGTGTGTCCTAC
Source organism: Salvelinus alpinus (assembly GCF_045679555.1). Lineage (NCBI taxonomy): Eukaryota > Metazoa > Chordata > Actinopteri > Salmoniformes > Salmonidae > Salvelinus > Salvelinus alpinus. Next base: position 44,228,202 of record NC_092111.1, on the reverse strand, counting down.
CTATACAGGTGTGTCTGTATGTCCTACCTATGCAGGTGTGTCTGTGTGTCCTACCTACACAGGTGTGTCTGTGTGTCCTACCTATACAGGTGTGTCTCCATGTCCTACCTATACAGGTGTGTCTGTGTGTCCTACCTATACAGGTGTGTCTCTGTGTCCTACCTATACAGGTGTGTCTCTGTGTCCTACCTATACAGGTGTGTCTCTGTGTCCTACCTATACAGGTGTGTCTCTGTGTTCTACCTATACAGGTGTGTCTCTGTGTCCTACCTATACAGGTGTGTCTCTGTGTTCTACCTGTACAGGTGTGTCTCTGTGTCCTACCTGTACAGGTGTGTCTGTGTGTCCTACCTGTACAGGTGTGTCTCTGTGTCCTACCTATACAGGTGTGTCTCTGTGTCCTACCTATACAGGTGTGTCTCTGTGTCCTACCTATACAGGTGTGTCTCTGTGTTCTACCTATACAGGTGTGTCTGTGTGTCCTACCTATACAGGTGTGTCTGTGTGTCCTACCTATGCAGGTGTGTCTGTGTGTCCTACCTATACAGGTGTGTCTTTGTGTCCTACCTATACAGGTGTGTCTGTGTGTCCTACCTATGCAGGTGTGTCTGTGTGTCCTACCTATACAGGTGTGTCTGTGTGTCCTACCTATGCAGGTGTGTCTGTGTGTCCTACCTATACAGGTGTGGCTGTGTGTCCTACCTATACAGGTGTGTCTGTGTGTCCTACCTATACAGGTGTGTCTCTGTGTCCTACCTATACAGGTGTGTCTCTGTGTTCTACCTATACAGGTGTGTCTGTGTGTCCTACCTATACAGGTGTGTCTGTGTGTCCTACCTATACAGGTGTGTCTCTGTGTCCTACCTGTACAGGTGTGTCTGTGTGTCCTACCTATACAGGTGTGTCTGTGTGTCCTACCTATGCAGGTGTGTCTGTGTGTCCTACCTATACAGGTGTGGCTGTGTGTCCTACCTATACAGGTGTGTCTGTGTGTCCTACCTATACAGGTGTGTCTGTGTGTCCTACCTATGCAGGTGTGTCTGTGTGTCCTACCTATACAGGTGTGGCTGTGTGTCCTACCTATACAGGTGTGTCTGTGTGTCCTACCTATACAGGTGTGTCTCTGTGTCCTACCTATACAGGTGTGTCTCTGTGTTCTACCTATACAGGTGTGTCTGTGTGTCCTACCTATACAGGTGTGTCTGTGTGTCCTACCTATGCAGGTGTGTCTGTGTGTCCTACCTATACAGGTGTGTCTGTGTGTCCTACCTATGCAGGTGTGTCTGTGTGTCCTACCTATACAGGTGTGGCTGTGTGTCCTACCTATACAGGTGTGTCTTTGTGTCCTACCTATACAGGTGTGTCTGTGTGTCCTACCTATGCAGGTGTGTCTGTGTGTCCTACCTATACAGGTGTGTCTGTGTGTCCTACCTATGCAGGTGTGTCTGTGTGTCCTACCTATACAGGTGTGGCTGTGTGTCCTACCTATACAGGTGTGTCTGTGTGTCCTACCTATACAGGTGTGTCTCTGTGTCCTACCTATACAGGTGTGTCTCTGTGTTCTACCTATACAGGTGTGTCTGTGTGTCCTACCTATACAGGTGTGTCTGTGTGTCCTACCTATACAGGTGTGTCTCTGTGTCCTACCTGTACAGGTGTGTCTGTGTGTCCTACATATACAGGTGTGTCTTTGTGTCCTACCTATACAGGTGTGTCTGTGTGTCCTACCTATGCAGGTGTGTCTCTGTGTTCTACCTATACAGGTGTGTCTGTGTGTCCTACCTATGCAGGTGTGTCTGTGTGTCCTACCTATACAGGTGTGTCTGTGTGTCCTACCTATACAGGTGTGGCTGTGTGTCCTACCTATACAGGTGTGTCTGTGTGTCCTACCTATACAGGTGTGTCTCTGTGTCCTACCTATACAGGTGTGTCTCTGTGTTCTACCTATACAGGTGTGTCTGTGTGTCCTACCTATACAGGTGTGTCTGTGTGTCCTACCTATACAGGTGTGTCTCTGTGTCCTACCTGTACAGGTGTGTCTGTGTGTCCTACATATACAGGTGTGTCTTTGTGTCCTACCTATACAGGTGTGTCTGTGTGTCCTACCTATGCAGGTGTGTCTCTGTGTTCTACCTATACAGGTGTGTCTGTGTGTCCTACCTATGCAGGTGTGTCTGTGTGTCCTACCTATACAGGTGTGTCTGTGTGTCCTACCTATACAGGTGTGTCTGTGTGTCCTACCTATACAGGTGTGTCTCTGTGTCCTACCTATACAGGTTTGTCTCTGTGTTCTACCTATACAGGTGTGTCTCCATGTCCTACCTATACAGGTGTGTCTGTGTGTCCTACCTATACAGGTGTGTCTGTGTGTCCTACCTATGCAGGTGTGTCTGTGTTTCCTACCTATACAGGTGTGTCTGTGTGTCCTACCTATGCAGGTGTGTCTGTGTGTCCTACCTATACAGTTGTGTCTGTGTGTCCTACCTATACAGGTGTGTCTCTGTGTCCTACCTATACAGGTGTGTCTCTGTGTCCTACCTGTACAGGTGTGTCTGTGTGTCCTACCTATACAGGTGTGTCTGTGTGTCCTACCTGTACAGGTGTGTCTGTGTGTCCTACCTATACAGGTGTGTCTGTGTGTCCAATCTATGCAGGTGTGTCTGTGTGTCCTACCTATACAGGTGTGTCTGTGTGTCCTACCTATGCAGGTGTGTCTGTGTGTCCTACCTATACAGTTGTGTCTGTGTGTCCTACCTATACAGGTGTGTCTCTGTGTCCTACCTATACAGGTGTGTCTCTGTGTCCTACCTGTACAGGTGTGTCTGTGTGTCCTACCTATACAGGTGTGTCTGTGTGTCCAATCTATACAGGTGTGTCTGTGTGTCCTACCTATACAGGTGTGTCTGTGTGTCCTACCTATACAGGTGTGTCTCTGTGACCTACCTATACAGGTGTGTCTCTGTGTCCTACCTATACAGGTGTGTCTCTGTGTCCTACCTACACAGGTGTGTATCTGTGTCCTACCTATACAGGTGTGTCTGTGTGTCCTACCTGTACAGGTGTGTCTCTGTGTCCTACCTATACAGGTGTGTCTCTGTGTCCTACCTATACAGGTGTGTCTGTATGTCCTACCTGTACAGGTGTGTCTCTGTGTCCTACCTATACAGGTGTGTCTCTGTGTCCTACCTATACAGGTGTGTCTGTGTGTCCTACCTATACAGGTGTGTCTGTGTGTCCTACCTATACAGGTGTGTCTCCATGTCCTACCTATACAGGTGTGTCTGTGTGTCCTACCTATACAGGTGTGTCTGTGTGTCCTAGCCAATACAGGTGTGTCTCCATGTCCTACCTATACAGGTGTGTCTCTGTGTCCTACCTATACAGGTGTGTCTCTGTGTTCTACCTATACAGGTGTGTCTCTGTGTCCTACCTATACAGGTGTGTCTCTGTGTTCTACCTATACAGGTGTGTCTGTGTGTCCTACCTATACAGGTGTGTCTCTGTGTTCTACCTATACAGGTGTGTCTGTGTGTCCTACCTATACAGGTGTGTCTGTGTTTCCTACCTATACAGGTGTGTCTGTGTGTCCTACCTATACAGGTGTGTCTCTGTGTCCTACCTATACAGGTGTGTCTGTGTGTCCTACCTATACAGGTGTGTCTGTGTGTCCTACCTATACAGGTGTGTCTCCATGTCCTACCTATACAGGTGTGTCTCCATGTCCTACCTATACAGGTGTGTCTCTGTGTCCTACCTATACAGGTGTGTCTGTGTGTTCTACCTATACAGGTGTGTCTGTGTGTCCTACCTATACAGGTGTGTCTGTGTGTCCTACCTATACAGGTGTGTCTCTGTGTCCTACCTATACAGGTGTGTCTCTGTGTCCTACCTATACAGGTGTGTCTGTGTGTCCTACCTATACAGTTGTGTCTGTGTGTCCTACCTATACAGGTGTGTCTGTGTGTCCTACCTATACAGGTGTGTCTGTGTGTCCTACCTATACACGTGTGTCTGTGTGTCCTACCTATACAGGTGTGTCTCCATGTCCTACCTATACAGGTGTGTCTGTGTGTCCTACCTATACAGGTGTGTCTCTGTGTCCTACCTATACAGGTGTGTCTCTGTGTCCTACCTATACAGGTGTGTCTCTGTGTTCTACCTATACAGGTGTGTCTCTGTGTCCTACCTATACAGGTGTGTCTCTGTGTCCTACCTATACAGGTGTGTCTCTGTGTCCTACCTGTACAGGTGTGTCTGTGTGTCCTACCTGTACAGGTGTGTCTCTGTGTCCTACCTATACAGGTGTGTCTCTGTGTCCTACCTATACAGATGTGTCTCTGTGTCCTACCTATACAGGTGTGTCTCTGTGTTCTACCTATACAGGTGTGTCTGTGTGTCCTACCTATACAGGTGTGTCTGAGTGTCCTACCTATGTAGGTGTGTCTCTGTGTTCTACCTATACAGGTGTGTCTCTGTGTCCTACCTATACAGGTGTGTCTGTGTGTCCTACCTGTACAGGTGTGTCTGTGTGTCCTACCTATACAGGTGTGTCTGTGTGTCCTACCTATACAGGTGTGTCTGTATGTCCTACCTATGCAGGTGTGTCTGTGTGTCCTACCTATACAGGTGTGTCTGTGTGTCCTACCTATGCAGGTGTGTCTGTGTGTCCTACCTATACAGGTGTGGCTGTGTGTCCTACCTATACAGGTGTGTCTGTGTGTCCTACCTATACAGGTGTGTCTCTGTGTCCTACCTATACAGGTGTGTCTCTGTGTTCTACCTATACAGGTGTGTCTGTGTGTCCTACCTATACAGGTGTGTCTGTGTGTCCTACCTATACAGGTGTGTCTCTGTGTCCTACCTGTACAGGTGTGTCTGTGTGTCCTACCTATACAGGTGTGTCTTTGTGTCCTACCTATACAGGTGTGTCTGTGTGTCCTACCTATGCAGGTGTGTCTCTGTGTTCTACCTATACAGGTGTGTCTGTGTGTCCTACCTATGCAGGTGTGTCTGTGTGTCCTACCTATACAGGTGTGTCTGTGTGTCCTACCTATACAGGTGTGTCTGTGTGTCCTACCTATACAGGTGTGTCTCTGTGTCCTACCTATACAGGTGTGTCTCTGTGTTCTACCTATACAGGTGTGTCTCCATGTCCTACCTATACAGGTGTGTCTGTGTGTCCTACCTATACAGGTGTGTCTGTGTGTCCTACCTATGCAGGTGTGTCTGTGTGTCCTACCTATACAGGTGTGTCTGTGTGTCCTACCTATGCAGGTGTGTCTGTGTGTCCTACCTATACAGTTGTGTCTGTGTGTCCTACCTATACAGGTGTGTCTCTGTGTCCTACCTATACAGGTGTGTCTCTGTGTCCTACCTGTACAGGTGTGTCTGTGTGTCCTACCTATACAGGTGTGTCTGTGTGTCCTACCTATACAGGTGTGTCTGTGTGTCCAATCTATACAGGTGTGTCTGTGTGTCCTACCTATACAGGTGTGTCTGTGTGTCCTACCTATACAGGTGTGTCTGTGTGTCCTACCTATACAGGTGTGTCTCTGTGACCTACCTATACAGGTGTGTCTCTGTGTCCTACCTATACAGGTGTGTCTCTGTGTCCTACCTACACAGGTGTGTCTCTGTGTCCTACCTATACAGGTGTGTCTCTGTGTCCTACCTATACAGGTGTGTCTGTATGTCCTACCTGTACAGGTGTGTCTCTGTGTCCTACCTATACAGGTGTGTCTCTGTGTCCTACCTATACAGGTGTGTCTGTGTGTCCTACCTATACAGGTGTGTCTGTGTGTCCTACCTATACAGGTGTGTCTCCATGTCCTACCTATACAGGTGTGTCTGTGTGTCCTACCTATACAGGTGTGTCTGTGTGTCCTAGCCAATACAGGTGTGTCTCCATGTCCTACCTATACAGGTGTGTCTCTGTGTCCTACCTATACAGGTGTGTCTCTGTGTTCTACCTATACAGGTGTGTCTCTGTGTCCTACCTATACAGGTGTGTCTCTGTGTTCTACCTATACAGGTGTGTCTGTGTGTCCTACCTATACAGGTGTGTCTCTGTGTTCTACCTATACAGGTGTGTCTGTGTGTCCTACCTATACAGGTGTGTCTGTGTTTCCTACCTATACAGGTGTGTCTGTGTGTCCTACCTATACAGGTGTGTCTGTGTGTCCTACCTATACAGGTGTGTCTGTGTGTCCTACCTATACAGGTGTGTCTCTGTGTCCTACCTATACAGGTGTGTCTCTGTGTTCTACCTATACAGGTGTGTCTCCATGTCCTACCTATACAGGTGTGTCTGTGTGTCCTACCTATACAGGTGTGTCTGTGTGTCCTACCTATGCAGGTGTGTCTGTGTGTCCTACCTATACAGGTGTGTCTGTGTGTCCTACCTATGCAGGTGTGTCTGTGTGTCCTACCTATACAGGTGTGTCTGTGTGTCCTACCTATACAGGTGTGTCTCTGTGTCCTACCTATACAGGTGTGTCTCTGTGTCCTACCTGTACAGGTGTGTCTGTGTGTCCTACCTATACAGGTGTGTCTGTGTGTCCTACCTATACAGGTGTGTCTGTGTGTCCAATCTATACAGGTGTGTCTGTGTGTCCTACCTATACAGGTGTGTCTGTGTGTCCTACCTATACAGGTGTGTCTGTGTGTCCTACCTATACAGGTGTGTCTCTGTGACCTACCTATACAGGTGTGTCTCTGTGTCCTACCTATACAGGTGTGTCTCTGTGTCCTACCTACACAGGTGTGTCTCTGTGTCCTACCTATACAGGTGTGTCTCTGTGTCCTACCTATACAGGTGTGTCTGTATGTCCTACCTGTACAGGTGTGTCTCTGTGTCCTACCTATACAGGTGTGTCTCTGTGTCCTACCTATACAGGTGTGTCTGTGTGTCCTACCTATACAGGTGTGTCTGTGTGTCCTACCTATACAGGTGTGTCTCCATGTCCTACCTATACAGGTGTGTCTGTGTGTCCTACCTATACAGGTGTGTCTGTGTGTCCTAGCCAATACAGGTGTGTCTCCATGTCCTACCTATACAGGTGTGTCTCTGTGTCCTACCTATACAGGTGTGTCTCTGTGTTCTACCTATACAGGTGTGTCTCTGTGTCCTACCTATACAGGTGTGTCTCTGTGTTCTACCTATACAGGTGTGTCTGTGTGTCCTACCTATACAGGTGTGTCTCTGTGTTCTACCTATACAGGTGTGTCTGTGTGTCCTACCTATACAGGTGTGTCTGTGTTTCCTACCTATACAGGTGTGTCTGTGTGTCCTACCTATACAGGTGTGTCTCTGTGTCCTACCTATACAGGTGTGTCTGTGTGTCCTACATATACAGGTGTGTCTGTGTGTCCTACCTATACAGGTGTGTCTCCATGTCCTACCTATACAGGTGTGTCTCCATGTCCTACCTATACAGGTGTGTCTCTGTGTCCTACCTATACAGGTGTGTCTGTGTGTTCTACCTATACAGGTGTGTCTGTGTGTCCTACCTATACAGGTGTGTCTGTGTGTCCTACCTATACAGGTGTGTCTCTGTGTCCTACCTATACAGGTGTGTCTCTGTGTCCTACCTATACAGGTGTGGCTGTGTGTCCTACCTATACAGGTGTGTCTGTGTGTCCTACCTATACAGGTGTGTCTGTGTGTCCTACCTATACAGGTGTGTCTGTGTGTCCTACCTATACACGTGTGTCTGTGTGTCCTACCTATACAGGTGTGTCTCTGTGTTCTACCTATACAGGTGTGTCTGTGTGTCCTACCTATACAGGTGTGTCTCTGTGTTCTACCTATACAGGTGTGTCTGTGTGTCCTACCTATACAGGTGTGTCTGTGTTTCCTACCTATACAGGTGTGTCTGTGTGTCCTACCTATACAGGTGTGTCTCTGTGTCCTACCTATACAGGTGTGTCTGTGTGTCCTACCTATACAGGTGTGTCTGTGTGTCCTACCTATACAGGTGTGTCTGTGTGTCCTACCTGTACAGGTGTGTTTGTGTGTCCAATCTATACAGGTGCGTCTGTGTGTCCTACCTATACAGGTGTGTCTGTGTGTCCTACCTATACAGGTGTGTCTGTGTGTCCTACCTATACAGGTGTGTCTGTGTGTCCTACCTATACAGGTGTGTCTGTGTGTCCTACCTATACAGGTGTGTCTGTGTGTCCTACCTATACAGGTGTGTCTGTGTGTCCTACCTATACAGGTGTGTCTGTGTGTCCTACCTATACAGATGTGTCTGTGTGTCCTACCTATACAGGTGTGTCTGTGTGTCCTACCTGTACAGGTGTGTCTGTGTGTCCAATCTATACAGGTGTGTCTGTGTGTCCTACCTGTACAGGTGTGTCTGTGTGTCCAATCTATACAGGTGTGTCTGTGTTTCCTACCTGTACAGGTGTGTCTGTGTGTCCAATCTATACAGGTGTGTCTGTGTGTCCTACCTATACAGGTGTGTCTGTGTGTCCTACCTATACAGGTGTGTCTGTGTGTCCAATCTCTACAAGTGTGTCTGTGTGTCCTATCTGTACAGGTGTGTCTGTGTGTCCTACCTATACAGGTGTGTCTGTGTGTCCAATCTATACAGGTGTGTCTCCATGTCCTATCTGTACAGGTGTGTCTGTGTGTCCTACCTATACAGGTGTGTCTGTGTGTCCAATCTATACAGGTGTGTCTGTGTGTCCTACCTATACAGGTGTGTCTGTGTGTCCTACCTGTACAGGTGTGTCTGTGTGTCCTACCTATACAGGTGTGTCTGTGTGTCCAATCTATACAGGTGTGTCTGTGTGTCCTACCTATACAGGTGTGTCTGTGTGTCCAATCTATACAGGTGTGTCTGTGTGTCCTACCTATACAGGTGTGTCTGTGTGTCCTACCTGTACAGGTGTGTCTGTGTGTCCAATCTATACAGGTGTGTCTGTGTGTCCTACCTATACAGGTGTGTCTGTGTGTCCTACCTATACAGGTGTGTCTGTGTGTCCTACCTATACACGTGTGTCTGTGTGTCCTACCTATACAGGTGTGTCTGTGTGTCCTACCTGTACAGGTGTGTCTGTGTGTCCCATCTATACAGGTGTGTCTGTGTGTCCTACCTATACAGGTGTGTCTGTGTGTCCTACCTATACAGGTGTGTCTGTGTGTCCTACCTATACAGGTGTGTCTCTGTGTCCTACCTGTACAGGTGTGTCTGTGTGTCCTACCTATACAGGTGTGTCTCTGTGTCCTACCTATACAGGTGTGTCTCTGTGTCCTACCTATACAGGTGTGTCTCTGTGTTCTACCTATACAGGTGTGTCTGTGTGTCCTACCTATACAGGTGTGTCTGTGTATCCTACCTATGCAGGTGTGTCTGTGTGTCCTACCTACACAGGTGTGTCTGTGTGTCCTACCTATACAGGTGTGTCTCCATGTCCTACCTATACAGGTGTGTCTGTGTGTCCTACCTATACAGGTGTGTCTCTGTGTCCTACCTATACAGGTGTGTCTCTGTGTCCTACCTATACAGGTGTGTCTCTGTGTCCTACCTATACAGGTGTGTCTCTGTGTCCTACCTATACAGGTGTGTCTCTGTGTCCTACCTATACAGGTGTGTCTCTGTGTTCTACCTATACAGGTGTGCCTGTGTGTCCTACCTATACAGGTGTGTCTCTGTGTCCTACCTGTACAGGTGTGTCTGTGTGTCCTACCTATACAGGTGTGTCTCTGTGTCCTACCTATACAGGTGTGTCTCTGTGTCCTACCTATACAGGTGTGTCTCTGTGTTCTACCTATACAGGTGTGTCTGTGTGTCCTACCTATACAGGTGTGTCTGTGTGTCCTACCTATGCAGGTGTGTCTGTGTGTCCTACCTACACAGGTGTGTCTGTGTGTCCTACCTATACAGGTGTGTATCCATGTCCTACCTATACAGGTGTGTCTGTGTGTCCTACCTATACAGGTGTGTCTCTGTGTCCTACCTATACAGGTGTGTCTCTGTGTCCTACCTATACAGGTGTGTCTGTGTGTCCTACCTATACAGGTGTGTCTGTGTGTCCAATCTATACAGGTGTGTCTGTGTGTCCTACATATACAGGTGTGTCTATGTGTCCTACCTATACAGATGTGTCTGTGTGTCCAATCTATACAGGTGTGTCTGTGTGTCCAATCTATACAGGTGTGTCTGTGTGTCCTACCTATACAGGTGTGTCTGTGTGTCCTACCTATACAGGTGTGTCTGTGTGTCCTACCTATACAGGTGTGTCTCTGTGTCCTACCTGTACAGGTGTGTCTGTGTGTCCTACCTATACAGGTGTGTCTCTGTGTCCTACCTATACAGGTGTGTCTCTGTGTCCTACCTATACAGGTGTGTCTCTGTGTTCTACCTATACAGGTGTGTCTGTGTGTCCTACCTATACAGGTGTGTCTGTGTGTCCTACCTACACAGGTGTGTCTGTGTGTCCTACCTATACAGGTGTGTCTCCGTGTCCTACCTATACAGGTGTGTCTGTGTGTCCTACCTATACAGGTGTGTCTCTGTGTCCTACCTATACAGGTGTGTCTCTGTGTCCTACCTATACAGGTGTGTCTCTGTGTCCTACCTATACAGGTGTGTCTCTGTGTTCTACCTATACAGGTGTGTATGTGTGTCCTACCTATACAGGTGTGTCTCTGTGTCCAACCTGTACAGGTGTGTCTGTGTGTCCTACCTATACAGGTGTGTCTCTGTGTCCTACCTATACAGGTGTGTCTCTGTGTCCTACCTATACAGGTGTGTCTCTGTGTTCTACCTATACAGGTGTGTCTGTGTGTCCTACCTATACAGGTGTGTCTGTATGTCCTACCTATGCAGGTGTGTCTGTGTGTCCTACCTACACAGGTGTGTCTGTGTGTCCTACCTATACAGGTGTGTCTCCATGTCCTACCTATACAGGTGTGTCTGTGTGTCCTACCTATACAGGTGTGTCTCTGTGTCCTACCTATACAGGTGTGTCTCTGTGTCCTACCTATACAGGTGTGTCTCTGTGTTCTACCTATACAGGTGTGTCTCTGTGTCCTACCTATACAGGTGTGTCTCTGTGTTCTACCTATACAGGTGTGTCTCTGTGTCCTACCTGTACAGGTGTGTCTGTGTGTCCTACCTGTACAGGTGTGTCTCTGTGTCCTACCTATACAGGTGTGTCTCTGTGTCCTACCTATACAGGTGTGTCTCTGTGTCCTACCTATACAGGTGTGTCTCTGTGTTCTACCTATACAGGTGTGTCTGTGTGTCCTACCTATACAGGTGTGTCTGTGTGTCCTACCTATGCAGGTGTGTCTTTGTGTCCTACCTATGCAGGTGTGTCTGTGTGTCCTACCTATACAGGTGTGGCTGTGTGTCCTACCTATACAGGTGTGTCTGTGTGTCCTACCTATGCAGGTGTGTCTGTGTGTCCTACCTATACAGGTGTGTCTGTGTGTCCTACCTATGCAGGTGTGTCTGTGTGTCCTACCTATACAGGTGTGGCTGTGTGTCCTACCTATACAGGTGTGGCTGTGTGTCCTACCTATACAGGTGTGGCTGTGTGTCCTACCTATACAGGTGTGTCTGTGTGTCCTACCTATGCAGGTGTGTCTGTGTGTCCTACCTATACAGGTGTGTCTGTGTGTCCTACCTATGCAGGTGTGTCTGTGTGTCCTACCTATACAGGTGTGGCTGTGTGTCCTACCTATACAGGTGTGTCTGTGTGTCCTACCTATACAGGTGTGTCTCTGTGTCCTACCTATACAGGTGTGTCTCTGTGTTCTACCTATACAGGTGTGTCTGTGTGTCCTACCTATACAGGTGTGTCTGTGTGTCCTACCTATACAGGTGTGTCTTTGTGTCCTACCTGTACAGGTGTGTCTGTGTGTCCTACCTATACAGGTGTGTCTTTGTGTCCTACCTATACAGGTGTGTCTGTGTGTCCTACCTATGCAGGTGTGTCTCTGTGTTCTACCTATACAGGTGTGTCTGTGTGTCCTACCTATGCAGGTGTGTCTGTGTGTCCTACCTATACAGGTGTGTCTGTGTGTCCTACCTATACAGGTGTGTCTGTGTGTCCTACCTATACAGGTGTGTCTCTGTGTCCTACCTATACAGGTGTGTCTCTGTGTTCTACCTATACAGGTGTGTCTCCATGTCCTACCTATACAGGTGTGTCTGTGTGTCCTACCTATACAGGTGTGTCTGTGTGTCCTACCTATGCAGGTGTGTCTGTGTGTCCTACCTATACAGGTGTGTCTGTGTGTCCTACCTATGCAGGTGTGTCTGTGTGTCCTACCTATACAGTTGTGTCTGTGTGTCCTACCTATACAGGTGTGTCTCTGTGTCCTACCTATACAGGTGTGTCTCTGTGTCCTACCTGTACAGGTGTGTCTGTGTGTCCTACCTATACAGGTGTGTCTGTGTGTCCTACCTATACAGGTGTGTCTGTGTGTCCAACCTATACAGGTGTGTCTGTGTGTCCTACCTATACAGGTGTGTCTGTGTGTCCTACCTATACAGGTGTGTCTCTGTGACCTACCTATACAGGTGTGTCTCTGTGTCCTACCTATACAGGTGTGTCTCTGTGTCCTACCTACACAGGTGTGTATCTGTGTCCTACCTATACAGGTGTGTCTGTGTGTCCTACCTGTACAGGTGTGTCTCTGTGTCCTACCTATACAGGTGTGTCTCTGTGTCCTACCTATACAGGTGTGTCTGTATGTCCTACCTGTACAGGTGTGTCTCTGTGTCCTACCTATACAGGTGTGTCTCTGTGTCCTACCTATACAGGTGTGTCTGTGTGTCCTACCTATACAGGTGTGTCTGTGTGTCCTACCTATACAGGTGTGTCTCCATGTCCTACCTATACAGGTGTGTCTGTGTGTCCTACCTATACAGGTGTGTCTGTGTGTCCTAGCCAATACAGGTGTGTCTCCATGTCCTACCTATACAGGTGTGTCTCTGTGTCCTACCTATACAGGTGTGTCTCTGTGTTCTACCTATACAGGTGTGTCTCTGTGTCCTACCTATACAGGTGTGTCTCTGTGTTCTACCTATACAGGTGTGTCTGTGTGTCCTACCTATACAGGTGTGTCTCTGTGTTCTACCTATACAGGTGTGTCTGTGTGTCCTACCTATACAGGTGTGTCTGTGTTTCCTAACTATACAGGTGTGTCTGTGTGTCCTACCTATACAGGTGTGTCTCTGTGTCCTACCTATACAGGTGTGTCTGTGTGTCCTACATATACAGGTGTGTCTGTGTGTCCTACCTATACAGGTGTGTCTCAGTGTCCTACCTATACAGGTGTGTCTCCATGTCCTACCTATACAGGTGTGTCTCTGTGTCCTACCTATACAGGTGTGTCTGTGTGTTCTACCTATACAGGTGTGTCTGTGTGTCCTACCTATACAGGTGTGTCTGTGTGTCCTACCTATACAGGTGTGTCTCTGTGTCCTACCTATACAGGTGTGTCTCTGTGTCCTACCTATACAGGTGTGTCTGTGTGTCCTACCTATACAGGTGTGTCTGTGTGTCCTACCTATACAGGTGTGTCTGTGTGTCCTACCTATACAGGTGTGTCTGTGTGTCCTACCTATACACGTGTGTCTGTGTGTCCTACCTATACAGGTGTGTCTCCATGTCCTACCTATACAGGTGTGTCTGTGTGTCCTACCTATACAGGTGTGTCTCTGTGTCCTACCTATACAGGTGTGTCTCTGTGTCCTACCTATACAGGTGTGTCTCTGTGTTCTACCTATACAGGTGTGTCTCTGTGTCCTACCTATACAGGTGTGTCTCTGTGTTCTACCTATACAGGTGTGTCTCTGTGTCCTACCTGTACAGGTGTGTCTGTGTGTCCTACCTGTACAGGTGTGTCTCTGTGTCCTACCTATACAGGTGTGTCTCTGTGTCCTACCTATACAGGTGTGTCTCTGTGTCCTACCTATACAGGTGTGTCTCTGTGTTCTACCTATACAGGTGTGTCTGTGTGTCCTACCTATACAGGTGTGTCTGTGTGTCCTACCTATACAGGTGTGTCTGTGTGTCCTACCTATACAGGTGTGTCTGTGTGTCCAATCTATACAGGTGTGTCTGTGTGTCCAATCTATACAGGTGTGTCTGTGTGTCCTACCTATACAGGTGTGTCTGTGTGTCCAATATATACAGGTGTGTCTGTGTGTCCAATCTATACAGGTGTGTCTGTGTGTCCAATCTATACAGGTGTGTCTGTGTGTCCAATCTATACAGGTGTGTCTGTGTGTCCTACCTACACAGGTGTGTCTGTGTGTCCTACCTATACAGGTGTGTCTTTGTGTCCTACCTATACAGGTGTGTCTGTGTGTCCTACCTATACAGGTGTGGCTGTGTGTCCTACCTATACAGGTGTGGCTGTGTGTCCTACCTATACAGGTGTGTCTCTGTGTCCTACCTATACAGGTGTGTCTCTGTGTTCTACCTATACAGGTGTGTCTGTGTGTCCTACCTATACAGGTGTGTCTGTGTGTCCTACCTATACAGGTGTGTCTCTGTGTCCTACCTGTACAGGTGTGTCTGTGTGTCCTACCTATACAGGTGTGTCTTTGTGTCCTACCTATACAGGTGTGTCTGTGTGTCCTACCTATGCAGGTGTGTCTCTGTGTTCTACCTATACAGGTGTGTCTGTGTGTCCTACCTATGCAGGTGTGTCTGTGTGTCCTACCTATACAGGTGTGTCTGTGTGTCCTACCTATACAGGTGTGTCTGTGTGTCCTACCTATACAGGTGTGTCTCTGTGTCCTACCTATACAGGTGTGTCTCTGTGTTCTACCTATACAGGTGTGTCTCCATGTCCTACCTATACAGGTGTGTCTGTGTGTCCTACCTATACAGGTGTGTCTGTGTGTCCTACCTATGCAGGTGTGTCTGTGTGTCCTACCTATACAGGTGTGTCTGTGTGTCCTACCTATGCAGGTGTGTCTGTGTGTCCTACCTATACAGTTGTGTCTGTGTGTCCTACCTATACAGGTGTGTCTCTGTGTCCTACCTATACAGGTGTGTCTCTGTGTCCTACCTGTACAGGTGTGTCTGTGTGTCCTACCTATACAGGTGTGTCTGTGTGTCCTACCTATACAGGTGTGTCTGTGTGTCCAATCTATACAGGTGTGTCTGTGTGTCCTACCTATACAGGTGTGTCTGTGTGTCCTACCTATACAGGTGTGTCTCTGTGACCTACCTATACAGGTGTGTCTCTGTGTCC
The DNA here is from genome assembly GCF_045679555.1 of Salvelinus alpinus. Taxonomy (NCBI): domain Eukaryota; kingdom Metazoa; phylum Chordata; class Actinopteri; order Salmoniformes; family Salmonidae; genus Salvelinus; species Salvelinus alpinus. Next base: position 44,212,973 of record NC_092111.1, on the reverse strand, counting down.
TACCTATACAGGTGTGTCTCTGTGTCCTACCTACACAGGTGTGTATCTGTGTCCTACCTATACAGGTGTGTCTGTGTGTCCTACCTGTACAGGTGTGTCTCTGTGTCCTACCTATACAGGTGTGTCTCTGTGTCCTACCTATACAGGTGTGTCTGTATGTCCTACCTGTACAGGTGTGTCTCTGTGTCCTACCTATACAGGTGTGTCTCTGTGTCCTACCTATACAGGTGTGTCTGTGTGTCCTACCTATACAGGTGTGTCTGTGTGTCCTACCTATACAGGTGTGTCTCCATGTCCTACCTATACAGGTGTGTCTCTGTGTCCTACCTATACAGGTGTGTCTGTGTGTCCTACCTATACAGGTGTGTCTCCATGTCCTACCAATACAGGTGTGTCTCCATGTCCTACCTATACAGGTGTGTCTCTGTGTCCTACCTATACAGGTGTGTCTCTGTGTTCTACCTATACAGGTGTGTCTCTGTGTCCTACCTATACAGGTGTGTCTCTGTGTTCTACCTATACAGGTGTGTCTGTGTGTCCTACCTATACAGGTGTGTCTCTGTGTTCTACCTATACAGGTGTGTCTGTGTGTCCTACCTATACAGGTGTGTCTGTGTTTCCTACCTATACAGGTGTGTCTGTGTGTCCTACCTATACAGGTGTGTCTCTGTGTCCTACCTATACAGGTGTGTCTGTGTGTCCTACATATACAGGTGTGTCTGTGTGTCCTACCTATACAGGTGTGTCTCCATGTCCTACCTATACAGGTGTGTCTCCATGTCCTACCTATACAGGTGTGTCTCTGTGTCCTACCTATACAGGTGTGTCTGTGTGTTCTACCTATACAGGTGTGTCTGTGTGTCCTACCTATACAGGTGTGTCTGTGTGTCCTACCTATACAGGTGTGTCTCTGTGTCCTACCTATACAGGTGTGTCTCTGTGTCCTACCTATACAGGTGTGTCTGTGTGTCCTACCTATACAGGTGTGTCTGTGTGTCCTACCTATACAGGTGTGTCTGTGTGTCCTACCTATACAGGTGTGTCTGTGTGTCCTACCTATACACGTGTGTCTGTGTGTCCTACCTATACAGGTGTGTCTCTGTGTTCTACCTATACAGGTGTGTCTGTGTGTCCTACCTATACAGGTGTGTCTCTGTGTTCTACCTATACAGGTGTGTCTGTGTGTCCTACCTATACAGGTGTGTCTGTGTTTCCTACCTATACAGGTGTGTCTGTGTGTCCTACCTATACAGGTGTGTCTCTGTGTCCTACCTATACAGGTGTGTCTGTGTGTCCTACCTATACAGGTGTGTCTGTGTGTCCTACCTATACAGGTGTGTCTGTGTGTCCTACCTGTACAGGTGTGTCTGTGTGTCCAATCTATACAGGTGCGTCTGTGTGTCCTACCTATACAGGTGTGTCTGTGTGTCCTACCTATACAGGTGTGTCTGTGTGTCCTACCTATACAGGTGTGTCTGTGTGTCCTACCTATACAGGTGTGTCTGTGTGTCCTACCTATACAGGTGTGTCTGTGTGTCCTACCTATACAGGTGTGTCTGTGTGTCCTACCTATACAGGTGTGTCTGTGTGTCCTACCTATACAGATGTGTCTGTGTGTCCTACCTATACAGGTGTGTCTGTGTGTCCTACCTGTACAGGTGTGTCTGTGTGTCCAATCTATACAGGTGTGTCTGTGTGTCCTACCTGTACAGGTGTGTCTGTGTGTCCAATCTATACAGGTGTGTCTGTGTTTCCTACCTGTACAGGTGTGTCTGTGTGTCCAATCTATACAGGTGTGTCTGTGTGTCCTACCTATACAGGTGTGTCTGTGTGTCCTACCTATACAGGTGTGTCTGTGTGTCCAATCTATACAGGTGTGTCTGTGTGTCCTATCTGTACAGGTGTGTCTGTGTGTCCTACCTATACAGGTGTGTCTGTGTGTCCAATCTATACAGGTGTGTCTCCATGTCCTATCTGTACAGGTGTGTCTGTGTGTCCTACCTATACAGGTGTGTCTGTGTGTCCAATATATACAGGTGTGTCTGTGTGTCCTACCTATACAGGTGTGTCTGTGTGTCCTACCTGTACAGGTGTGTCTGTGTGTCCTACCTATACAGGTGTGTCTGTGTGTCCAATCTATACAGGTGTGTCTGTGTGTCCTACCTATACAGGTGTGTCTGTGTGTCCAATCTATACAGGTGTGTCTGTGTGTCCTACCTATACAGGTGTGTTTGTGTGTCCTACCTGTACAGGTGTGTCTGTGTGTCCAATCTATACAGGTGTGTCTGTGTGTCCTACCTATACAGGTGTGTCTGTGTGTCCTACCTATACAGGTGTGTCTGTGTGTCCTACCTATACACGTGTGTCTGTGTGTCCTACCTATACAGGTGTGTCTGTGTGTCCTACCTGTACAGGTGTGTCTGTGTGTCCAATCTATACAGGTGTGTCTGTGTGTCCTACCTATACAGGTGTGTCTGTGTGTCCTACCTATACAGGTGTGTCTGTGTGTCCTACCTATACAGGTGTGTCTCCATGTCCTACCTATACAGGTGTGTCTGTGTGTCCTACCTATACAGGTGTGTCTCTGTGTCCTACCTATACAGGTGTGTCTCTGTGTCCTACCTATACAGGTGTGTCTCTGTGTCCTACCTATACAGGTGTGTCTCTGTGTCCTACCTATACAGGTGTGTCTCTGTGTCCTACCTATACAGGTGTGTCTCTGTGTTCTACCTATACAGGTGTGCCTGTGTGTCCTACCTATACAGGTGTGTCTCTGTGTCCTACCTGTACAGGTGTGTCTGTGTGTCCTACCTATACAGGTGTGTCTCTGTGTCCTACCTATACAGGTGTGTCTCTGTGTCCTACCTATACAGGTGTGTCTCTGTGTTCTACCTATACAGGTGTGTCTGTGTGTCCTACCTATACAGGTGTGTCTGTGTGTCCTACCTATGCAGGTGTGTCTGTGTGTCCTACCTACACAGGTGTGTCTGTGTGTCCTACCTATACAGGTGTGTATCCATGTCCTACCTATACAGGTGTGTCTGTGTGTCCTACCTATACAGGTGTGTCTCTGTGTCCTACCTATACAGGTGTGTCTCTGTGTCCTACCTATACAGGTGTGTCTCTGTGTTCTACCTATACAGGTGTGTCTCTGTGTCCTACCTATACAGGTGTGTCTCTGTGTTCTACCTATACAGGTGTGTCTCTGTGTCCTACCTGTACAGGTGTGTCTGTGTGTCCTACCTGTACAGGTGTGTCTCTGTTTCCTACCTATACAGGTGTGTCTCTGTGTCCTACCTATACAGGTGTGTCTCTGTGTCCTACCTATACAGGTGTGTCTCTGTGTTCTACCTATACAGGTGTGTCTGTGTGTCCTACCTATACAGGTGTGTCTGTGTGTCCTACCTATGCAGGTGTGTCTGTGTGTCCTACCTATACAGGTGTGTCTGTGTGTCCTACCTATGCAGGTGTGTCTGTGTGTCCTACCTATACAGGTGTGTCTGTGTGTCCTACCTATACAGGTGTGTCTCTGTGTCCTACCTATACAGGTGTGTCTCTGTGTCCTACCTATACAGGTGTGTCTCTGTGTCCTACCTATACAGGTGTGTCTCTGTGTTCTACCTATACAGGTGTGCCTGTGTGTCCTACCTATACAGGTGTGTCTCTGTGTCCTACCTGTACAGGTGTGTCTGTGTGTCCTACCTATACAGGTGTGTCTCTGTGTCCTACCTATACAGGTGTGTCTCTGTGTCCTACCTATACAGGTGTGTCTCTGTGTTCTACCTATACAGGTGTGTCTGTGTGTCCTACCTATGCAGGTGTGTCTGTGTGTCCTACCTACACAGGTGTGTCTGTGTGTCCTACCTATACAGGTGTGTATCCATGTCCTACCTATACAGGTGTGTCTGTGTGTCCTACCTATACAGGTGTGTCTCTGTGTCCTACCTATGCAGGTGTGTCTGTGTGTCCTACCTACACAGGTGTGTCTGTGTGTCCTACCTATACAGGTGTGTATCCATGTCCTACCTATACAGGTGTGTCTGTGTGTCCTACCTATACAGGTGTGTCTCTGTGTCCTACCTATACAGGTGTGTCTCTGTGTCCTACCTATACAGGTGTGTCTCTGTGTTCTACCTATACAGGTGTGTCTCTGTGTCCTACCTATACAGGTGTGTCTCTGTGTTCTACCTATACAGGTGTGTCTCTGTGTCCTACCTGTACAGGTGTGTCTGTGTGTCCTACCTGTACAGGTGTGTCTCTGTTTCCTACCTATACAGGTGTGTCTCTGTGTCCTACCTATACAGGTGTGTCTCTGTGTCCTACCTATACAGGTGTGTCTCTGTGTTCTACCTATACAGGTGTGTCTGTGTGTTCTACCTATACAGGTGTGTCTGTGTGTCCTACCTATGCAGGTGTGTCTGTGTGTCCTACCTATACAGGTGTGTCTGTGTGTCCTACCTATGCAGGTGTGTCTGTGTGTCCTACCTATACAGGTGTGTCTGTGTGTCCTACCTATACAGGTGTGTCTGTGTGTCCTACCTATACAGGTGTGTCTCTGTGTCCTACCTATACAGGTGTGTCTCTGTGTTCTACCTATACAGGTGTGTCTCCATGTCCTACCTATACAGGTGTGTCTGTGTGTCCTACCTATACAGGTGTGTCTGTGTGTCCTACCTATGCAGGTGTGTCTGTGTGTCCTACCTATACAGGTGTGTCTGTGTGTCCTACCTATGCAGGTGTGTCTGTGTGTCCTACCTATACAGGTGTGTCTGTGTGTCCTACCTATACAGGTGTGTCTCTGTGTCCTACCTATACAGGTGTGTCTCTGTGTCCTACCTGTACAGGTGTGTCTGTGTGTCCTACCTATACAGGTGTGTCTGTGTGTCCTACCTATACAGGTGTGTCTGTGTGTCCAATCTATACAGGTGTGTCTGTGTGTCCTACCTATACAGGTGTGTCTGTTTGTCCTACCTATACAGATGTGTCTCTGTGACCTACCTATACAGGTGTGTCTCTGTGTCCTACCTATACAGGTGTGTCTGTGTGTCCTACCTATACAGGTGTGTCTCTGTGTCCTACCTATACAGGTGTGTCTCTGTGTTCTACCTATACAGGTGTGTCTCCATGTCCTACCTATACAGGTGTGTCTGTGTGTCCTACCTATACAGGTGTGTCTGTGTGTCCTACCTATGCAGGTGTGTCTGTGTGTCCTACCTATACAGGTGTGTCTGTGTGTCCTACCTATGCAGGTGTGTCTGTGTGTCCTACCTATACAGTTGTGTCTGTGTGTCCTACCTATACAGGTGTGTCTCTGTGTCCTACCTATACAGGTGTGTCTCTGTGTCCTACCTGTACAGGTGTGTCTGTGTGTCCTACCTATACAGGTGTGTCTGTGTGTCCTACCTATACAGGTGTGTCTGTGTGTCCAATCTATACAGGTGTGTCTGTGTGTCCTACCTATACAGGTGTGTCTGTGTGTCCTACCTATACAGGTGTGTCTCTGTGACCTACCTATACAGGTGTGTCTCTGTGTCCTACCTATACAGGTGTGTCTCTGTGTCCTACCTACACAGGTGTGTATCTGTGTCCTACCTATACAGGTGTGTCTGTGTGTCCTACCTGTACAGGTGTGTCTCTGTGTCCTACCTATACAGGTGTGTCTCTGTGTCCTACCTATACAGGTGTGTCTGTATGTCCTACCTGTACAGGTGTGTCTCTGTGTCCTACCTATACAGGTGTGTCTCTGTGTCCTACCTATACAGGTGTGTCTGTGTGTCCTACCTATACAGGTGTGTCTGTGTGTCCTACCTATACAGGTGTGTCTCCATGTCCTACCTATACAGGTGTGTCTCTGTGTCCTACCTATACAGGTGTGTCTGTGTGTCCTACCTATACAGGTGTGTCTCCATGTCCTACCAATACAGGTGTGTCTCCATGTCCTACCTATACAGGTGTGTCTCTGTGTCCTACCTATACAGGTGTGTCTCTGTGTTCTACCTATACAGGTGTGTCTCTGTGTCCTACCTATACAGGTGTGTCTCTGTGTTCTACCTATACAGGTGTGTCTGTGTGTCCTACCTATACAGGTGTGTCTCTGTGTTCTACCTATACAGGTGTGTCTGTGTGTCCTACCTATACAGGTGTGTCTGTGTTTCCTACCTATACAGGTGTGTCTGTGTGTCCTACCTATACAGGTGTGTCTCTGTGTCCTACCTATACAGGTGTGTCTGTGTGTCCTACATATACAGGTGTGTCTGTGTGTCCTACCTATACAGGTGTGTCTCCATGTCCTACCTATACAGGTGTGTCTCCATGTCCTACCTATACAGGTGTGTCTCTGTGTCCTACCTATACAGGTGTGTCTGTGTGTTCTACCTATACAGGTGTGTCTGTGTGTCCTACCTATACAGGTGTGTCTGTGTGTCCTACCTATACAGGTGTGTCTCTGTGTCCTACCTATACAGGTGTGTCTCTGTGTCCTACCTATACAGGTGTGTCTGTGTGTCCTACCTATACAGGTGTGTCTGTGTGTCCTACCTATACAGGTGTGTCTGTGTGTCCTACCTATACAGGTGTGTCTGTGTGTCCTACCTATACACGTGTGTCTGTGTGTCCTACCTATACAGGTGTGTCTCTGTGTTCTACCTATACAGGTGTGTCTGTGTGTCCTACCTATACAGGTGTGTCTCTGTGTTCTACCTATACAGGTGTGTCTGTGTGTCCTACCTATACAGGTGTGTCTGTGTTTCCTACCTATACAGGTGTGTCTGTGTGTCCTACCTATACAGGTGTGTCTCTGTGTCCTACCTATACAGGTGTGTCTGTGTGTCCTACCTATACAGGTGTGTCTGTGTGTCCTACCTATACAGGTGTGTCTGTGTGTCCTACCTGTACAGGTGTGTCTGTGTGTCCAATCTATACAGGTGCGTCTGTGTGTCCTACCTATACAGGTGTGTCTGTGTGTCCTACCTATACAGGTGTGTCTGTGTGTCCTACCTATACAGGTGTGTCTGTGTGTCCTACCTATACAGGTGTGTCTGTGTGTCCTACCTATACAGGTGTGTCTGTGTGTCCTACCTATACAGGTGTGTCTGTGTGTCCTACCTATACAGGTGTGTCTGTGTGTCCTACCTATACAGATGTGTCTGTGTGTCCTACCTATACAGGTGTGTCTGTGTGTCCTACCTGTACAGGTGTGTCTGTGTGTCCAATCTATACAGGTGTGTCTGTGTGTCCTACCTGTACAGGTGTGTCTGTGTGTCCAATCTATACAGGTGTGTCTGTGTTTCCTACCTGTACAGGTGTGTCTGTGTGTCCAATCTATACAGGTGTGTCTGTGTGTCCTACCTATACAGGTGTGTCTGTGTGTCCTACCTATACAGGTGTGTCTGTGTGTCCAATCTATACAGGTGTGTCTGTGTGTCCTATCTGTACAGGTGTGTCTGTGTGTCCTACCTATACAGGTGTGTCTGTGTGTCCAATCTATACAGGTGTGTCTCCATGTCCTATCTGTACAGGTGTGTCTGTGTGTCCTACCTATACAGGTGTGTCTGTGTGTCCAATATATACAGGTGTGTCTGTGTGTCCTACCTATACAGGTGTGTCTGTGTGTCCTACCTGTACAGGTGTGTCTGTGTGTCCTACCTATACAGGTGTGTCTGTGTGTCCAATCTATACAGGTGTGTCTGTGTGTCCTACCTATACAGGTGTGTCTGTGTGTCCAATCTATACAGGTGTGTCTGTGTGTCCTACCTATACAGGTGTGTTTGTGTGTCCTACCTGTACAGGTGTGTCTGTGTGTCCAATCTATACAGGTGTGTCTGTGTGTCCTACCTATACAGGTGTGTCTGTGTGTCCTACCTATACAGGTGTGTCTGTGTGTCCTACCTATACACGTGTGTCTGTGTGTCCTACCTATACAGGTGTGTCTGTGTGTCCTACCTGTACAGGTGTGTCTGTGTGTCCAATCTATACAGGTGTGTCTGTGTGTCCTACCTATACAGGTGTGTCTGTGTGTCCTACCTATACAGGTGTGTCTGTGTGTCCTACCTATACAGGTGTGTCTCCATGTCCTACCTATACAGGTGTGTCTGTGTGTCCTACCTATACAGGTGTGTCTCTGTGTCCTACCTATACAGGTGTGTCTCTGTGTCCTACCTATACAGGTGTGTCTCTGTGTCCTACCTATACAGGTGTGTCTCTGTGTCCTACCTATACAGGTGTGTCTCTGTGTTCTACCTATACAGGTGTGCCTGTGTGTCCTACCTATACAGGTGTGTCTCTGTGTCCTACCTGTACAGGTGTGTCTGTGTGTCCTACCTATACAGGTGTGTCTCTGTGTCCTACCTATACAGGTGTGTCTCTGTGTCCTACCTATACAGGTGTGTCTCTGTGTTCTACCTATACAGGTGTGTCTGTGTGTCCTACCTATACAGGTGTGTCTGTGTGTCCTACCTATGCAGGTGTGTCTGTGTGTCCTACCTACACAGGTGTGTCTGTGTGTCCTACCTATACAGGTGTGTATCCATGTCCTACCTATACAGGTGTGTCTGTGTGTCCTACCTATACAGGTGTGTCTCTGTGTCCTACCTATACAGGTGTGTCTCTGTGTCCTACCTATACAGGTGTGTCTCTGTGTTCTACCTATACAGGTGTGTCTCTGTGTCCTACCTATACAGGTGTGTCTCTGTGTTCTACCTATACAGGTGTGTCTCTGTGTCCTACCTGTACAGGTGTGTCTGTGTGTCCTACCTGTACAGGTGTGTCTCTGTTTCCTACCTATACAGGTGTGTCTCTGTGTCCTACCTATACAGGTGTGTCTCTGTGTCCTACCTATACAGGTGTGTCTCTGTGTTCTACCTATACAGGTGTGTCTGTGTGTCCTACCTATACAGGTGTGTCTGTGTGTCCTACCTATGCAGGTGTGTCTGTGTGTCCTACCTATACAGGTGTGTCTGTGTGTCCTACCTATGCAGGTGTGTCTGTGTGTCCTACCTATACAGGTGTGTCTGTGTGTCCTACCTATACAGGTGTGTCTCTGTGTCCTACCTATACAGGTGTGTCTCTGTGTCCTACCTATACAGGTGTGTCTCTGTGTCCTACCTATACAGGTGTGTCTCTGTGTTCTACCTATACAGGTGTGCCTGTGTGTCCTACCTATACAGGTGTGTCTCTGTGTCCTACCTGTACAGGTGTGTCTGTGTGTCCTACCTATACAGGTGTGTCTCTGTGTCCTACCTATACAGGTGTGTCTCTGTGTCCTACCTATACAGGTGTGTCTCTGTGTTCTACCTATACAGGTGTGTCTGTGTGTCCTACCTATGCAGGTGTGTCTGTGTGTCCTACCTACACAGGTGTGTCTGTGTGTCCTACCTATACAGGTGTGTATCCATGTCCTACCTATACAGGTGTGTCTGTGTGTCCTACCTATACAGGTGTGTCTCTGTGTCCTACCTATGCAGGTGTGTCTGTGTGTCCTACCTACACAGGTGTGTCTGTGTGTCCTACCTATACAGGTGTGTATCCATGTCCTACCTATACAGGTGTGTCTGTGTGTCCTACCTATACAGGTGTGTCTCTGTGTCCTACCTATACAGGTGTGTCTCTGTGTCCTACCTATACAGGTGTGTCTCTGTGTTCTACCTATACAGGTGTGTCTCTGTGTCCTACCTATACAGGTGTGTCTCTGTGTTCTACCTATACAGGTGTGTCTCTGTGTCCTACCTGTACAGGTGTGTCTGTGTGTCCTACCTGTACAGGTGTGTCTCTGTTTCCTACCTATACAGGTGTGTCTCTGTGTCCTACCTATACAGGTGTGTCTCTGTGTCCTACCTATACAGGTGTGTCTCTGTGTTCTACCTATACAGGTGTGTCTGTGTGTTCTACCTATACAGGTGTGTCTGTGTGTCCTACCTATGCAGGTGTGTCTGTGTGTCCTACCTATACAGGTGTGTCTGTGTGTCCTACCTATGCAGGTGTGTCTGTGTGTCCTACCTATACAGGTGTGTCTGTGTGTCCTACCTATACAGGTGTGTCTGTGTGTCCTACCTATACAGGTGTGTCTCTGTGTCCTACCTATACAGGTGTGTCTCTGTGTTCTACCTATACAGGTGTGTCTCCATGTCCTACCTATACAGGTGTGTCTGTGTGTCCTACCTATACAGGTGTGTCTGTGTGTCCTACCTATGCAGGTGTGTCTGTGTGTCCTACCTATACAGGTGTGTCTGTGTGTCCTACCTATGCAGGTGTGTCTGTGTGTCCTACCTATACAGGTGTGTCTGTGTGTCCTACCTATACAGGTGTGTCTCTGTGTCCTACCTATACAGGTGTGTCTCTGTGTCCTACCTGTACAGGTGTGTCTGTGTGTCCTACCTATACAGGTGTGTCTGTGTGTCCTACCTATACAGGTGTGTCTGTGTGTCCAATCTATACAGGTGTGTCTGTGTGTCCTACCTATACAGGTGTGTCTGTTTGTCCTACCTATACAGATGTGTCTCTGTGACCTACCTATACAGGTGTGTCTCTGTGTCCTACCTATACAGGTGTGTCTGTGTGTCCTACCTATACAGGTGTGTCTCTGTGTCCTACCTATACAGATGTGTCTCTGTGACCTACCTATACAGGTGTGTCTCTGTGTCCTACCTATACAGATGTGTCTCTGTGACCTACCTATACAGGTGTGTCTCTGTGTCCTACCTATACAGGTGTGTCTGTGTGTCCTACCTATACAGGTGTGTCTCTGTGTCCTACCTACACAGGTGTGTATCTGTGTCCTACCTATACAGGTGTGTCTGTGTGTCCTACCTGTACAGGTGTGTCTCTGTGTCCTACCTATACAGGTGTGTCTCTGTGTCCTACCTATACAGGTGTGTCTGTGTGTCCTACCTGTACAGGTGTGTCTCTGTGTCCTACCTATACAGGTGTGTCTCTGTGTCCTACCTATACAGGTGTGTCTGTGTGTCCTACCTATACAGGTGTGTCTGTGTGTCCTACCTATACAGGTGTGTCTCCATGTCCTACCTATACAGGTGTGTCTGTGTGTCCTACCTATACAGGTGTGTCTGTGTGTCCTACCTATACAGGTGTGTCTCCATGTCCTACCTATACAGGTGTGTCTCTGTGTCCTACGGGTGTGTCTCTGTGTTCTACCTATACAGGTGTGTCTCTGTGTCCTACCTATACAGGTGTGTATCTGTGTTCTACCTATACAGGTGTGTCTCTGTGTTCTACCTATACAGGTGTGTCTCTGTGTCCTACCTATACAGGTGTGTCTCTGTGTTCTACCTATACAGGTGTGTCTGTGTGTCCTACCTATACAGGTGTGTCTGTTTTTCCTACCTATACAGGTGTGTCTGTGTGTCCTACCTATACAGGTGTGTCTGCGTGTCCTAATTATGCAGGTGTGTCTGTGTGTCCTACCTATACAGGTGTGTCTGTGTGTCCTACCTATACAGGTGTGTCTCTGTGTCCTACCTATACAGGTGTGTCTCTGTGTCCTACCTATACAGGTGTGTCTCTGTGTCCTACCTATACAGGTGTGTCTCTGTGTTCTACCTATACAGGTGTGCCTGTGTGTCCTACCTATACAGGTGTGTCTCTGTGTCCTACCTGTACAGGTGTGTCTGTGTGTCCTACCTATACAGGTGTGTCTCTGTGTCCTACCTATACAGGTGTGTCTCTGTGTCCTACCTATACAGGTGTGTCTCTGTGTTCTACCTATACAGGTGTGTCTGTGTGTCCTACCTATGCAGGTGTGTCTGTGTGTCCTACCTACACAGGTGTGTCTGTGTGTCCTACCTATACAGGTGTGTATCCATGTCCTACCTATACAGGTGTGTCTGTGTGTCCTACCTATACAGGTGTGTCTCTGTGTCCTACCTATGCAGGTGTGTCTGTGTGTCCTACCTACACAGGTGTGTCTGTGTGTCCTACCTATACAGGTGTGTATCCATGTCCTACCTATACAGGTGTGTCTGTGTGTCCTACCTATACAGGTGTGTCTCTGTGTCCTACCTATACAGGTGTGTCTCTGTGTCCTACCTATACAGGTGTGTCTCTGTGTTCTACCTATACAGGTGTGTCTCTGTGTCCTACCTATACAGGTGTGTCTCTGTGTTCTACCTATACAGGTGTGTCTCTGTGTCCTACCTGTACAGGTGTGTCTGTGTGTCCTACCTGTACAGGTGTGTCTCTGTTTCCTACCTATACAGGTGTGTCTCTGTGTCCTACCTATACAGGTGTGTCTCTGTGTCCTACCTATACAGGTGTGTCTCTGTGTTCTACCTATACAGGTGTGTCTGTGTGTTCTACCTATACAGGTGTGTCTGTGTGTCCTACCTATGCAGGTGTGTCTGTGTGTCCTACCTATACAGGTGTGTCTGTGTGTCCTACCTATGCAGGTGTGTCTGTGTGTCCTACCTATACAGGTGTGTCTGTGTGTCCTACCTATACAGGTGTGTCTGTGTGTCCTACCTATACAGGTGTGTCTCTGTGTCCTACCTATACAGGTGTGTCTCTGTGTTCTACCTATACAGGTGTGTCTCCATGTCCTACCTATACAGGTGTGTCTGTGTGTCCTACCTATACAGGTGTGTCTGTGTGTCCTACCTATGCAGGTGTGTCTGTGTGTCCTACCTATACAGGTGTGTCTGTGTGTCCTACCTATGCAGGTGTGTCTGTGTGTCCTACCTATACAGGTGTGTCTGTGTGTCCTACCTATACAGGTGTGTCTCTGTGTCCTACCTATACAGGTGTGTCTCTGTGTCCTACCTGTACAGGTGTGTCTGTGTGTCCTACCTATACAGGTGTGTCTGTGTGTCCTACCTATACAGGTGTGTCTGTGTGTCCAATCTATACAGGTGTGTCTGTGTGTCCTACCTATACAGGTGTGTCTGTTTGTCCTACCTATACAGATGTGTCTCTGTGACCTACCTATACAGGTGTGTCTCTGTGTCCTACCTATACAGGTGTGTCTGTGTGTCCTACCTATACAGGTGTGTCTCTGTGTCCTACCTATACAGATGTGTCTCTGTGACCTACCTATACAGGTGTGTCTCTGTGTCCTACCTATACAGATGTGTCTCTGTGACCTACCTATACAGGTGTGTCTCTGTGTCCTACCTATACAGGTGTGTCTGTGTGTCCTACCTATACAGGTGTGTCTCTGTGTCCTACCTACACAGGTGTGTATCTGTGTCCTACCTATACAGGTGTGTCTGTGTGTCCTACCTGTACAGGTGTGTCTCTGTGTCCTACCTATACAGGTGTGTCTCTGTGTCCTACCTATACAGGTGTGTCTGTGTGTCCTACCTGTACAGGTGTGTCTCTGTGTCCTACCTATACAGGTGTGTCTCTGTGTCCTACCTATACAGGTGTGTCTGTGTGTCCTACCTATACAGGTGTGTCTGTGTGTCCTACCTATACAGGTGTGTCTCCATGTCCTACCTATACAGGTGTGTCTGTGTGTCCTACCTATACAGGTGTGTCTGTGTGTCCTACCTATACAGGTGTGTCTCCATGTCCTACCTATACAGGTGTGTCTCTGTGTCCTACGGGTGTGTCTCTGTGTTCTACCTATACAGGTGTGTCTCTGTGTCCTACCTATACAGGTGTGTATCTGTGTTCTACCTATACAGGTGTGTCTCTGTGTTCTACCTATACAGGTGTGTCTCTGTGTCCTACCTATACAGGTGTGTATCTGTGTTCTACCTATACAGGAGTGTCTCTGTGTCCTACCTATACAGGTGTGTCTCTGTGTTCTACCTATACAGGTGTGTCTGTGTGTCCTACCTATACAGGTGTGTCTGTTTTTCCTACCTATACAGGTGTGTCTGTGTGTCCTACCTATACAGGTGTGTCTGCGTGTCCTAATTATGCAGGTGTGTCTGTGTGTCCTACCTATACAGGTGTGTCTGTGTGTCCTACCTATACAGGTGTGTCTGTGTGTCCAATCTATACAGGTGTGTCTGTGTGTCCTACCTATACAGGTGTGTCTGTGTGTCCTACCTATACAGGTGTGTCTCTGTGACCTACCTATACAGGTGTGTCTCTGTGTCCTACCTATACAGGTGTGTCTCTGTGTCCTACCTACACAGGTGTGTATTTGTGTCCTACCTATACAGGTGTGTCTGTGTGTCCTACCTGTACAGGTGTGTCTCTGTGTCCTACCTATACAGGTGTGTCTCTGTGTCCTACCTATACAGGTGTGTCTGTGTGTACTACCTGTACAGGTGTGTCTCTGTGTCCTACCTATACAGGTGTGTCTCTGTGTCCTACCTATACAGGTGTGTCTGTGTGTCCTACCTATACAGGTGTGTCTGTGTGTCCTACCTATACAGGTGTGTCTCCATGTCCTACCTATACAGGTGTGTCTGTGTGTCCTACCTATACAGGTGTGTCTGTGTGTCCTACCTATACAGGTGTGTCTCCATGTCCTACCTATACAGGTGTGTCTCTGTGTCCTACCTATACAGGTGTGTTTCTGTGTTCTACCTATACAGGTGTGTCTCTGTGTCCTACCTATACAGGTGTGTCTGTGTGTCCTACCTATACAGGTGTGTCTCTGTGTCCTACCTACACAGGTGTGTATCTGTGTCCTACCTATACAGGTGTGTCTGTGTGTCCTACCTGTACAGGTGTGTCTCTGTGTCCTACCTATACAGGTGTGTCTCTGTGTCCTACCTATACAGGTGTGTCTGTGTGTCCTACCTGTACAGGTGTGTCTCTGTGTCCTACCTATACAGGTGTGTCTCTGTGTCCTACCTATACAGGTGTGTCTGTGTGTCCTACCTATACAGGTGTGTCTGTGTGTCCTACCTATACAGGTGTGTCTCCATGTCCTACCTATACAGGTGTGTCTGTGTGTCCTACCTATACAGGTGTGTCTGTGTGTCCTACCTATACAGGTGTGTCTCCATGTCCTACCTATACAGGTGTGTCTCTGTGTCCTACGGGTGTGTCTCTGTGTTCTACCTATACAGGTGTGTCTCTGTGTCCTACCTATACAGGTGTGTATCTGTGTTCTACCTATACAGGTGTGTCTCTGTGTTCTACCTATACAGGTGTGTCTCTGTGTCCTACCTATACAGGTGTGTATCTGTGTTCTACCTATACAGGAGTGTCTCTGTGTCCTACCTATACAGGTGTGTCTCTGTGTTCTACCTATACAGGTGTGTCTGTGTGTCCTACCTATACAGGTGTGTCTGTTTTTCCTACCTATACAGGTGTGTCTCTGTGTCCTACCTATACAGGTGTGTCTCTGTGTCCTACCTGTACAGGTGTGTCTGTGTGTCCTACCTATACAGGTGTGTCTGTGTGTCCTACCTATACAGGTGTGTCTGTGTGTCCAATCTATACAGGTGTGTCTGTGTGTCCTACCTATACAGGTGTGTCTGTGTGTCCTACCTATACAGGTGTGTCTCTGTGACCTACCTATACAGGTGTGTCTCTGTGTCCTACCTATACAGGTGTGTCTCTGTGTCCTACCTACACAGGTGTGTATCTGTGTCCTACCTATACAGGTGTGTCTGTGTGTCCTACCTGTACAGGTGTGTCTCTGTGTCCTACCTATACAGGTGTGTCTCTGTGTCCTACCTATACAGGTGTGTCTGTGTGTACTACCTGTACAGGTGTGTCTCTGTGTCCTACCTATACAGGTGTGTCTCTGTGTCCTACCTATACAGGTGTGTCTGTGTGTCCTACCTATACAGGTGTGTCTGTGTGTCCTACCTATACAGGTGTGTCTCCATGTCCTACCTATACAGGTGTGTCTGTGTGTCCTACCTATACAGGTGTGTCTGTGTGTCCTACCTATACAGGTGTGTCTCCATGTCCTACCTATACAGGTGTGTCTCTGTGTCCTACCTATACAGGTGTGTTTCTGTGTTCTACCTATACAGGTGTGTCTCTGTGTCCTACCTATACAGGTGTGTCTCTGTGTTCTACCTATACAGGTGTGTCTCTGTGTCCTACCTATACAGGTGTGTCTCTGTGTCCTACCTATACAGGTGTGTCTGTGTGTCCTACCTGTACAGGTGTGTCTGTGTGTCCAATCTATACAGGTGTGTCTGTGTGTCCTACCTATACAGGTGTGTCTGTGTGTCCTACCTATACAGGTGTGTCTGTGTGTCCTACCTATACACGTGTGTCTGTGTGTCCTACCTATACAGGTGTGTCTGTGTGTCCTACCTGTACAGGTGTGTCTGTGTGTCCAATCTATACAGGTGTGTCTGTGTGTCCTACCTATACAGGTGTGTCTGTGTGTCCTACCTATACAGGTGTGTCTGTGTGTCCTACCTATACAGGTGTGTCTCCATGTCCTACCTATACAGGTGTGTCTGTGTGTCCTACCTATACAGGTGTGTCTCTGTGTCCTACCTATACAGGTGTGTCTCTGTGTCCTACCTATACAGGTGTGTCTCTGTGTCCTACCTATACAGGTGTGTCTCTGTGTCCTACCTATACAGGTGTGTCTCTGTGTTCTACCTATACAGGTGTGCCTGTGTGTCCTACCTATACAGGTGTGTCTCTGTGTCCTACCTGTACAGGTTTGTCTGTGTGTCCTACCTATACAGGTGTGTCTCTGTGTCCTACCTATACAGGTGTGTCTCTGTGTCCTACCTATACAGGTGTGTCTCTGTGTTCTACCTATACAGGTGTGTCTGTGTGTCCTACCTATACAGGTGTGTCTGTGTGTCCTACCTATGCAGGTGTGTCTGTGTGTCCTACCTACACAGGTGTGTCTGTGTGTCCTACCTATACAGGTGTGTATCCATGTCCTACCTATACAGGTGTGTCTGTGTGTCCTACCTATACAGGTGTGTCTCTGTGTCCTACCTATACAGGTGTGTCTCTGTGTCCTACCTATACAGGTGTGTCTCTGTGTTCTACCTATACAGGTGTGTCTCTGTGTCCTACCTATACAGGTGTGTCTCTGTGTTCTACCTATACAGGTGTGTCTCTGTGTCCTACCTGTACAGGTGTGTCTGTGTGTCCTACCTGTACAGGTGTGTCTCTGTTTCCTACCTATACAGGTGTGTCTCTGTGTCCTACCTATACAGGTGTGTCTCTGTGTCCTACCTATACAGGTGTGTCTCTGTGTTCTACCTATACAGGTGTGTCTGTGTGTCCTACCTATACAGGTGTGTCTGTGTGTCCTACCTATGCAGGTGTGTCTGTGTGTCCTACCTATACAGGTGTGTCTGTGTGTCCTACCTATGCAGGTGTGTCTGTGTGTCCTACCTATACAGGTGTGTCTGTGTGTCCTACCTATACAGGTGTGTCTCTGTGTCCTACCTATACAGGTGTGTCTCTGTGTCCTACCTATACAGGTGTGTCTCTGTGTCCTACCTATACAGGTGTGTCTCTGTGTTCTACCTATACAGGTGTGCCTGTGTGTCCTACCTATACAGGTGTGTCTCTGTGTCCTACCTGTACAGGTGTGTCTGTGTGTCCTACCTATACAGGTGTGTCTCTGTGTCCTACCTATACAGGTGTGTCTCTGTGTCCTACCTATACAGGTGTGTCTCTGTGTTCTACCTATACAGGTGTGTCTGTGTGTCCTACCTATACAGGTGTGTCTGTGTGTCCTACCTATGCAGGTGTGTCTGTGTGTCCTACCTACACAGGTGTGTCTGTGTGTCCTACCTATACAGGTGTGTATCCATGTCCTACCTATACAGGTGTGTCTGTGTGTCCTACCTATACAGGTGTGTCTCTGTGCCCTACCTATACAGGTGTGTCTCTGTGTCCTACCTATACAGGTGTGTCTCTGTGTTCTACCTATACAGGTGTGTCTCTGTGTCCTACCTATACAGGTGTGTCTCTGTGTTCTACCTATACAGGTGTGTCTCTGTGTCCTACCTGTACAGGTGTGTCTGTGTGTCCTACCTGTACAGGTGTGTCTCTGTTTCCTACCTATACAGGTGTGTCTCTGTGTCCTACCTATACAGGTGTGTCTCTGTGTCCTACCTATACAGGTGTGTCTCTGTGTTCTACCTATACAGGTGTGTCTGTGTGTTCTACCTATACAGGTGTGTCTGTGTGTCCTACCTATGCAGGTGTGTCTGTGTGTCCTACCTATACAGGTGTGTCTGTGTGTCCTACCTATGCAGGTGTGTCTGTGTGTCCTACCTATACAGGTGTGTCTGTGTGTCCTACCTATACAGGTGTGTCTGTGTGTCCTACCTATACAGGTGTGTCTCTGTGTCCTACCTATACAGGTGTGTCTCTGTGTTCTACCTATACAGGTGTGTCTCCATGTCCTACCTATACAGGTGTGTCTGTGTGTCCTACCTATACAGGTGTGTCTGTGTGTCCTACCTATGCAGGTGTGTCTGTGTGTCCTACCTATACAGGTGTGTCTGTGTGTCCTACCTATGCAGGTGTGTCTGTGTGTCCTACCTATACAGGTGTGTCTGTGTGTCCTACCTATACAGGTGTGTCTCTGTGTCCTACCTATACAGGTGTGTCTCTGTGTCCTACCTGTACAGGTGTGTCTGTGTGTCCTACCTATACAGGTGTGTCTGTGTGTCCTACCTATACAGGTGTGTCTGTGTGTCCAATCTATACAGGTGTGTCTGTGTGTCCTACCTATACAGGTGTGTCTGTTTGTCCTACCTATACAGATGTGTCTCTGTGACCTACCTATACAGGTGTGTCTCTGTGTCCTACCTATACAGGTGTGTCTGTGTGTCCTACCTATACAGGTGTGTCTCTGTGTCCTACCTATACAGATGTGTCTCTGTGACCTACCTATACAGGTGTGTCTCTGTGTCCTACCTATACAGATGTGTCTCTGTGACCTACCTATACAGGTGTGTCTCTGTGTCCTACCTATACAGGTGTGTCTGTGTGTCCTACCTATACAGGTGTGTCTCTGTGTCCTACCTACACAGGTGTGTATCTGTGTCCTACCTATACAGGTGTGTCTGTGTGTCCTACCTGTACAGGTGTGTCTCTGTGTCCTACCTATACAGGTGTGTCTCTGTGTCCTACTTATACAGGTGTGTCTGTGTGTCCTACCTGTACAGGTGTGTCTCTGTGTCCTACCTATACAGGTGTGTCTCTGTGTCCTACCTATACAGGTGTGTCTGTGTGTCCTACCTATACAGGTGTGTCTGTGTGTCCTACCTATACAGGTGTGTCTCCATGTCCTACCTATACAGGTGTGTCTGTGTGTCCTACCTATACAGGTGTGTCTGTGTGTCCTACCTATACAGGTGTGTCTCCATGTCCTACCTATACAGGTGTGTCTCTGTGTCCTACCTATACAGGTGTGTCTCTGTGTTCTACCTATACTGGTGTGTCTCTGTGTCCTACCTATACAGGTGTGTCTCTGTGTTCTACCTATACAGGAGTGTCTCTGTGTCCTACCTATACAGGTGTGTCTCTGTGTTCTACCTATACAGGTGTGTCTGTGTGTCCTACCTATACAGGTGTGTCTGTTTTTCCTACCTATACAGGTGTGTCTGTGTGTCCTACCTATACAGGTGTGTCTGCGTGTCCTAATTATGCAGGTGTGTCTGTGTGTCCTACCTATACAGGTGTGTCTGTGTGTCCTACCTATACAGGTGTGTCTGTGTGTCCTACCTATGTAGGTGTGTCTGTGTGTCCTACCTACACAGGTGTGTCTGTGTGTCCTACCTATACAGGTGTGTCTGTGTGTCCTACCTATACAGGTGTGTCTGTGTGTCCTACCTATACAGGTGTGTCTGTGTGTCCTACCTATGTAGGTGTGTCTGTGTGTCCTACCTACACAGGTGTGTCTGTGTGTCCTACCTATACAGGTGTGTCTGTGTGTCCTACCTATGCAGGTGTGTCTGTGTGTCCTACCTATACAGGTGTGTCTGTGTGTCCTACCTATGCAGGTGTGTCTGTGTGTCCTACCTATACAGGTGTGTCTGTGTGTCCTACCTATACAGGTGTGTCTCTGTGTCCTACCTATACAGGTGTGTCTCTGTGTTCTACCTATACAGGTGTGTCTCTGTGTTCTACCTATACAGGTGTGTCTCCATGTCCTACCTATACAGGTGTGTCTGTGTGTCCTACCTATACAGGTGTGTCTGTGTGTCCTACCTATGCAGGTGTGTCTGTGTGTCCTACCTATACAGGTGTGTCTGTGTGTCCTACCTATGCAGGTGTGTCTGTGTGTCCTACCTATACAGGTGTGTCTGTGTGTCCTACCTATACAGGTGTGTCTCTGTGTCCTACCTATACAGGTGTGTCTCTGTGTCCTACCTGTACAGGTGTGTCTGTGTGTCCTACCTATACAGGTGTGTCTGTGTGTCCTACCTATACAGGTGTGTCTGTGTGTCCAATCTATACAGGTGTGTCTGTGTGTCCTACCTATACAGGTGTGTCTGTGTGTCCTACCTATACAGGTGTGTCTCTGTGACCTACCTATACAGGTGTGTCTCTGTGTCCTACCTATACAGGTGTGTCTCTGTGTCCTACCTACACAGGTGTGTATCTGTGTCCTACCTATACAGGTGTGTCTGTGTGTCCTACCTGTACAGGTGTGTCTCTGTGTCCTACCTATACAGGTGTGTCTCTGTGTCCTACCTATACAGGTGTGTCTGTGTGTACTACCTGTACAGGTGTGTCTCTGTGTCCTACCTATACAGGTGTGTCTCTGTGTCCTACCTATACAGGTGTGTCTGTGTGTCCTACCTATACAGGTGTGTCTGTGTGTCCTACCTATACAGGTGTGTCTGTGTTTCCTACCTATACAGGTGTGTCTCCATGTCCTACCTATACAGGTGTGTCTCTGTGTCCTACCTATACAGGTGTGTCTCTGTGTTCTACCTATACAGGTGTGTCTCTGTGTCCTACCTATACAGGTGTGTCTCTGTGTTCTACCTATACAGGTGTGTCTCTGGGTCCTACCTATACAGGTGTGTCTCTGTGTTCTACCTATACAGGTGTGTCTCTGTGTCCTACCTATACAGGTGTGTCTCTGTGTTCTACCTATACAGGTGTGTCTGTGTGTCCTACCTATACAGGTGTGTCTGTGTTTCCTACCTATACAGGTGTGTCTGTGTGTCCTACCTATACAGGTGTGTCTGTGTGTCCTACCTATGCAGGTGTGTCTGTGTGTCCTACCTATACAGGTGTGTCTCCATGTCCTACCTATACAGGTGTGTCTGTGTGTCCTACCTATACAGGTGTGTCTGTGTGTCCTACCTATACAGGTGTGTCTGTGTGTCCTACCTATACAGGTGTGTCTGTGTGTCCTACCTATACAGGTGTGTCTGTGTGTCCTACCTATGCAGGTGTGTCTCTGTGTCCTACCTATACAGGTGTGTCTCTGTGTCCTACCTGTACAGGTGTGTCTCTGTGTCCTACCTATACAGGTGTGTCTCTGTGTCCTACCTGTACAGGTGTGTCTGTGTGTACTACCTGTACAGGTGTGTCTCTGTGTCCTACCTATACAGGTGTGTCTCTGTGTCCTACCTATACAGGTGTGTCTGTGTGTCCTACCTATACAGGTGTGTCTGTGTGTCCTACCTATACAGGTGTGTCTCCATGTCCTACCTATACAGGTGTGTCTCTGTGTCCTACCTATACAGGTGTGTCTCTGTGTCCTACCTATACAGGTGTGTCTCCATGTCCTACCTATACATGTGTGTCTCCATGTCCTACCAATACAGGTGTGTCTCTGTGTCCTACCTATACAGGTGTGTCTCTGTGTCCTACCTATACAGGTGTGTCTCTGTGTCCTACCTATACAGGTGTGTCTCTGTGTCCTACCTGTACAGGTGTGTCTGTGTGTCCTACCTATACAGGTGTGTCTGTGTGTCCTACCTATACAGGTGTGTCTGTGTGTCCAATCTATACAGGTGTGTCTGTGTGTCCTACCTATACAGGTGTGTCTTTGTGTCCTACCTATACAGGTGTGTCTCTGTGACCTACCTATACAGGTGTGTCTCTGTGTCCTACCTATACAGGTGTGTCTCTGTGTCCTACCTACACAGGTGTGTATCTGTGTCCTACCTATACAGGTGTGTCTGTGTGTCCTACCTGTACAGGTGTGTCTCTGTGTCCTACCTATACAGGTGTGTCTCTGTGTCCTACCTATACAGGTGTGTCTGTGTGTACTACCTGTACAGGTGTGTCTCTGTGTCCTACCTATACAGGTGTGTCTCTGTGTCCTACCTATACAGGTGTGTCTGTGTGTCCTACCTATACAGGTGTGTCTGTGTGTCCTACCTATACAGGTGTGTCTCCATGTCCTACCTATACAGGTGTGTCTGTGTGTCCTACCTATACAGGTGTGTCTGTGTGTCCTACCTATACAGGTGTGTCTCCATGTCCTACCTATACAGGTGTGTCTCTGTGTCCTACCTATACAGGTGTGTCTCTGTGTTCTACCTATACAGGTGTGTCTCTGTGTCCTACCTATACAGGTGTGTCTCTGTGTTCTACCTATACAGGTGTGTCTCTGTGTCCTACCTATACAGGTGTGTCTCTGTGTTCTACCTATACAGGTGTGTCTCTGTGTCCTACCTATACAGGTGTGTCTCTGTGTTCTACCTATACAGGTGTGTCTGTGTGTCCTACCTATACAGGTGTGTCTGTGTTTCCTACCTATACAGGTGTGTCTGTGTGTCCTACCTATACAGGTGTGTCTGTGTGTCCTACCTATGCAGGTGTGTCTGTGTGTCCTACCTATACAGGTGTGTCTCCATGTCCTACCTATACAGGTGTGTCTGTGTGTCCTACCTATACAGGTGTGTCTGTGTGTCCTACCTATACAGGTGTGTCTGTGTGTCCTACCTATACAGGTGTGTCTGTGTGTCCTACCTATACAGGTGTGTCTGTGTGTCCTACCTATGCAGGTGTGTCTCTGTGTCCTACCTATACAGGTGTGTCTCTGTGTCCTACCTGTACAGGTGTGTCTCTGTGTCCTACCTATACAGGTGTGTCTCTGTGTCCTACCTGTACAGGTGTGTCTGTGTGTACTACCTGTACAGGTGTGTCTCTGTGTCCTACCTATACAGGTGTGTCTCTGTGTCCTACCTATACAGGTGTGTCTGTGTGTCCTACCTATACAGGTGTGTCTGTGTGTCCTACCTATACAGGTGTGTCTCCATGTCCTACCTATACAGGTGTGTCTCTGTGTCCTACCTATACAGGTGTGTCTCTGTGTCCTACCTATACAGGTGTGTCTCCATGTCCTACCTATACATGTGTGTCTCCATGTCCTACCAATACAGGTGTGTCTCTGTGTCCTACCTATACAGGTGTGTCTCTGTGTCCTACCTATACAGGTGTGTCTCTGTGTCCTACCTATACAGGTGTGTCTCTGTGTTCTACCTATACAGGTGTGTCTCTGTGTCCTACCTATACAGGTGTGTCTCTGTGTTCTACCTATACAGGTGTGTCTCTGTGTCCTACCTGTACAGGTGTGTCTGTGTGTCCTACCTGTACAGGTGTGTCTCTGTTTCCTACCTATACAGGTGTGTCTCTGTGTCCTACCTATACAGGTGTGTCTCTGTGTCCTACCTATACAGGTGTGTCTCTGTGTTCTACCTATACAGGTGTGTCTGTGTGTCCTACCTATACAGGTGTGTCTGTGTGTCCTACCTATGCAGGTGTGTCTGTGTGTCCTACCTATACAGGTGTGTCTGTGTGTCCTACCTATGCAGGTGTGTCTGTGTGTCCTACCTATACAGGTGTGTCTGTGTGTCCTACCTATACAGGTGTGTCTGTGTGTCCTACCTATACAGGTGCGTCTCTGTGTCCTACCTATACAGGTGTGTCTCTGTGTTCTACCTATACAGGTGTGTCTCCATGTCCTACCTATACAGGTGTGTCTGTGTGTCCTACCTATACAGGTGTGTCTGTGTGTCCTACCTATGCAGGTGTGTCTGTGTGTCCTACCTATACAGGTGTGTCTGTGTGTCCTACCTATGCAGGTGTGTCTGTGTGTCCTACCTATACAGGTGTGTCTGTGTGTCCTACCTATACAGGTGTGTCTCTGTGTCCTACCTATACAGGTGTGTCTCTGTGTCCTACCTGTACAGGTGTGTCTGTGTGTCCTACCTATACAGGTGTGTCTGTGTGTCCTACCTATACAGGTGTGTCTGTGTGTCCAATCTATACAGGTGTGTCTGTGTGTCCTACCTATACAGGTGTGTCTGTTTGTCCTACCTATACAGATGTGTCTCTGTGACCTACCTATACAGGTGTGTCTCTGTGTCCTACCTATACAGGTGTGTCTGTGTGTCCTACCTGTACAGGTGTGTCTCTGTGTCCTACCTATACAGGTGTGTCTCTGTGTCCTACCTGTACAGGTGTGTCTCTGTGTCCTACCTACACAGGTGTGTATCTGTGTCCTACCTATACAGGTGTGTCTGTGTGTCCTACCTGTACAGGTGTGTCTCTGTGTCCTACCTATACAGGTGTGTCTCTGTGTCCTACCTATACAGGTGTGTCTGTGTGTCCTACCTGTACAGGTGTGTCTCTGTGTCCTACCTATACAGGTGTGTCTCTGTGTCCTACCTATACAGGTGTGTCTGTGTGTCCTACCTATACAGGTGTGTCTGTGTGTCCTACCTATACAGGTGTGTCTCCATGTCCTACCTATACAGGTGTGTCTGTGTGTCCTACCTATACAGGTGTGTCTGTGTGTCCTACCTATACAGGTGTGTCTCCATGTCCTACCTATACAGGTGTGTCTCTGTGTCCTACCTATACAGGTGTGTCTCTGTGTTCTACCTATACAGGTGTGTCTCTGTGTCCTACCTATACAGGTGTGTCTCTGTGTTCTACCTATACAGGAGTGTCTCTGTGTCCTACCTATACAGGTGTGTCTCTGTGTTCTCCCTTTACAGGTGTGTCTGTGTGTCCTACCTATACAGGTGTGTCTGTTTTTCCTACCTATACAGGTGTGTCTGTGTGTCCTACCTATACAGGTGTGTCTGCGTGTCCTACCTATGCAGGTGTGTCTGTGTGTCCTACCTATACAGGTGTGTCTCCGTGTCCTACCTATACAGGTGTGTCTGTGTGTCCTACCTATGCAGGTGTGTCTCTGTGTCCTACTTATACAGGTGTGTCTCTGTGTCCTACCTATACAGGTGTGTCTCTGTGTTCTACCTATACAGGTGTGTCTGTGTGTCCTACCTATACAGGTGTGTCTGTGTGTCCTACCTATGTAGGTGTGTCTGTGTGTCCTACCTATGCAGGTGTGTCTGTGTGTCCTACCTATACAGGTGTGTCTGTGTGTCCTACCTATGCAGGTGTGTCTGTGTGTCCTACCTATACAGGTGTGTCTGTGTGTCCTACCTATACAGGTGTGTCTCTGTGTCCTACCTATACAGGTGTGTCTCTGTGTTCTACCTATACAGGTGTGTCTCTGTGTTCTACCTATACAGGTGTGTCTCCATGTCCTACCTATACAGGTGTGTCTGTGTGTCCTACCTATACAGGTGTGTCTGTGTGTCCTACCTATGCAGGTGTGTCTGTGTGTCCTACCTATACAGGTGTGTCTGTGTGTCCTACCTATGCAGGTGTGTCTGTGTGTCCTACCTATACAGGTGTGTCTGTGTGTCCTACCTATACAGGTGTGTCTCTGTGTCCTACCTATACAGGTGTGTCTCTGTGTCCTACCTGTACAGGTGTGTCTGTGTGTCCTACCTATACAGGTGTGTCTGTGTGTCCTACCTATACAGGTGTGTCTGTGTGTCCAATCTATACAGGTGTGTCTGTGTGTCCTACCTATACAGGTGTGTCTGTGTGTCCTACCTATACAGGTGTGTCTCTGTGACCTACCTATACAGGTGTGTCTCTGTGTCCTACCTATACAGGTGTGTCTGTGTGTACTACCTGTACAGGTGTGTCTCTGTGTCCTACCTATACAGGTGTGTCTCTGTGTCCTACCTATACAGGTGTGTCTGTGTGTCCTACCTATACAGGTGTGTCTGTGTGTCCTACCTATACAGGTGTGTCTCCATGTCCTACCTATACAGGTGTGTCTGTGTGTCCTACCTATACAGGTGTGTCTGTGTGTCCTACCTATACAGGTGTGTCTCCATGTCCTACCTATACAGGTGTGTCTCTGTGTCCTACCTATACAGGTGTGTCTCTGTGTTCTACCTATACAGGTGTGTCTCTGTGTCCTACCTATACAGGTGTGTCTCTGTGTTCTACCTATACAGGTGTGTCTCTGTGTCCTACCTATACAGGTGTGTCTCTGTGTTCTACCTATACAGGTGTGTCTCTGTGTCCTACCTATACATGTGTGTCTCTGTGTTCTACCTATACAGGTGTGTCTGTGTGTCCTACCTATACAGGTGTGTCTGTGTTTCCTACCTATACAGGTGTGTCTGTGTGTCCTACCTATACAGGTGTGTCTGTGTGTCCTACCTATGCAGGTGTGTCTGTGTGTCCTACCTATACAGGTGTGTCTCCATGTCCTACCTATACAGGTGTGTCTGTGTGTCCTACCTATACAGGTGTGTCTGTGTGTCCTACCTATACAGGTGTGTCTGTGTGTCCTACCTATACAGGTGTGTCTGTGTGTCCTACCTATACAGGTGTGTCTGTGTGTCCTACCTATGCAGGTGTGTCTCTGTGTCCTACCTATACAGGTGTGTCTCTGTGTCCTACCTGTACAGGTGTGTCTCTGTGTCCTACCTATACAGGTGTGTCTCTGTGTCCTACCTGTACAGGTGTGTCTGTGTGTACTACCTGTACAGGTGTGTCTCTGTGTCCTACCTATACAGGTGTGTCTCTGTGTCCTACCTATACAGGTGTGTCTGTGTGTCCTACCTATACAGGTGTGTCTGTGTGTCCTACCTATACAGGTGTGTCTCCATGTCCTACCTATACAGGTGTGTCTCTGTGTCCTACCTATACAGGTGTGTCTCTGTGTCCTACCTATACAGGTGTGTCTCCATGTCCTACCTATACATGTGTGTCTCCATGTCCTACCAATACAGGTGTGTCTCTGTGTCCTACCTATACAGGTGTGTCTCTGTGTCCTACCTATACATGTGTGTCTCCATGTCCTACCTATACAGGTGTGTCTCTGTGTCCTACCTATACAGGTGTGTCTCTGTGTCCTACCTATACAGGTGTGTCTCTGTGTCCTACCTATACATGTGCGTCGCCATGTCCTACCTATACATGTGTGTCTCCATGTCCTACCTATACAGGTGTGTCTCTGTGTCCTACCTATACAGGTGTGTCTGTGTGTCCTACCTATACATGTGTGTCTCCATGTCCTACCTATACAGGTGTGTCTCTGTGTCCTACCTATACAGGTGTGTCTCTGTGTCCTACCTATACAGGTGTGTCTCCATGTCCTACCTATACATGTGTGTCTCCATGTCCTACCTATACAGGTGTGTCTGTGTGTCCTACCTATACAGGTGTGTCTGTGTGTCCTACCTATACAGGTGTGTCTGTGTGTCCTACCTATACAGGTGTGTCTCCATGTCCTACCTATACAGGTGTGTCTCCATGTTCTACCTATACAGGTGTGTCTCTGTGTCCTACCTATACAGGTGTGTCTGTGTGTTCTACCTATACAGGTGTGTCTGTGTGTCCTACCTATACAGGTGTGTATGTGTGTCCTACCTATACAGGTGTGTGTCCTACCTATACAGGTGTGTCTCTGTGTTCTACCTATACAGGTGTGTCTCTGTGTCCTACCTATACAGGTGTGTCTGTGTGTTCTACCTATACAGGTGTGTCTGTGTGTCCTACCTATACAGGTGTGTCTGTGTGTCCTACCTATACAGGTGTGTGTCCTACCTATACAGGTGTGTCTCTGTGTTCTACCTATACAGGTGTGTCTCTGTGTTCTACCTATACAGGTGTGTCTCTGTGTCCTACCTATACAGGTGTGTCTCTGTGTTCTACCTATACAGGTGTGTCTGTGTGTCCTACCTATACAGGTGTGTCTGTGTGTCCTACCTATACAGGTGTGTCTGTGTGTCCTACCTATACAGGTGTGTCTCTGTGTCCTACCTATACAGGTGTGTCTGTGTGTCCTACCTATACAGGTTTGTCTGTGTGTCCTACCTATACAGGTGTGTCTGTGTGTCCTACCTGTACAGGTGTGTCTGTGTGTCCAACCTATACAGGTGTGTCTGTGTGTCCTACCTATACAGGTGTGTCTGTGTGTCCTACCTATACAGGTATGTCTGTGTGTCCTACCTATACAGGTGTGTCTGTGTGTCCTACCTATACAGGTGTGTCTGTGTGTCCTACCTATACAGGTGTGTCTGTGTGTCCTACCTATACAGGTGTGTCTGTGTGTCCTACCTATACAGGTGTGTCTGTGTGTCCTACCTATACAGGTGTGTCTGTGTGTCCTACCTATACAGGTGTGTCTGTGTGTCCTACCTGTACAGGTGTGTCTCTGTGTCCTACCTATACAGGTGTGTCTCTGTGTCCTACCTGTACAGGTGTGTCTCTGTGTCCTACCTACACAGGTGTGTATCTGTGTCCTACCTATACAGGTGTGTCTGTGTGTCCTACCTGTACAGGTGTGTCTCTGTGTCCTACCTATACAGGTGTGTCTCTGTGTCCTACCTATACAGGTGTGTCTGTGTGTCCTACCTGTACAGGTGTGTCTCTGTGTCCTACCTATACAGGTGTGTCTCTGTGTCCTACCTATACAGGTGTGTCTGTGTGTCCTACCTATACAGGTGTGTCTGTGTGTCCTACCTATACAGGTGTGTCTCCATGTCCTACCTATACAGGTGTGTCTGTGTGTCCTACCTATACAGGTGTGTCTGTGTGTCCTACCTATACAGGTGTGTCTCCATGTCCTACCTATACAGGTGTGTCTCTGTGTCCTACCTATACAGGTGTGTCTCTGTGTTCTACCTATACAGGTGTGTCTCTGTGTCCTACCTATACAGGTGTGTCTCTGTGTTCTACCTATACA
Source organism: Salvelinus alpinus (assembly GCF_045679555.1). Lineage (NCBI taxonomy): Eukaryota > Metazoa > Chordata > Actinopteri > Salmoniformes > Salmonidae > Salvelinus > Salvelinus alpinus. The sequence continues at coordinate 44,184,076 of NC_092111.1, read as the reverse complement.
GGAGTGTCTCTGTGTCCTACCTATACAGGTGTGTCTCTGTGTTCTCCCTTTACAGGTGTGTCTGTGTGTCCTACCTATACAGGTGTGTCTGTTTTTCCTACCTATACAGGTGTGTCTGTGTGTCCTACCTATACAGGTGTGTCTGTGTGTCCTACCTATGCAGGTGTGTCTGTGTGTCCTACCTATACAGGTGTGTCTCCATGTCCTACCTATACAGGTGTGTCTGTGTGTCCTACCTATGCAGGTGTGTCTCTGTGTCCTACCTATACAGGTGTGTCTCTGTGTCCTACCTATACAGGTGTGTCTCTGTGTTCTACCTATACAGGTGTGTCTGTGTGTCCTACCTATACAGGTGTGTCTGTGTGTCCTACCTATGTAGGTGTGTCTGTGTGTCCTACCTACACAGGTGTGTCTGTGTGTCCTACCTATACAGGTGTGTCTGTGTGTCCTACCTATGCAGGTGTGTCTGTGTGTCCTACCTATACAGGTGTGTCTGTGTGTCCTACCTATGCAGGTGTGTCTGTGTGTCCTACCTATACAGGTGTGTCTGTGTGTCCTACCTATACAGGTGTGTCTCTGTGTCCTACCTATACAGGTGTGTCTCTGTGTTCTACCTATACAGGTGTGTCTCTGTGTTCTACCTATACAGGTGTGTCTCCATGTCCTACCTATACAGGTGTGTCTGTGTGTCCTACCTATACAGGTGTGTCTGTGTGTCCTACCTATGCAGGTGTGTCTGTGTGTCCTACCTATACAGGTGTGTCTGTGTGTCCTACCTATGCAGGTGTGTCTGTGTGTCCTACCTATACAGGTGTGTCTGTGTGTCCTACCTATACAGGTGTGTCTCTGTGTCCTACCTATACAGGTGTGTCTCTGTGTCCTACCTGTACAGGTGTGTCTGTGTGTCCTACCTATACAGGTGTGTCTGTGTGTCCTACCTATACAGGTGTGTCTGTGTGTCCAATCTATACAGGTGTGTCTGTGTGTCCTACCTATACAGGTGTGTCTGTGTGTCCTACCTATACAGGTGTGTCTCTGTGACCTACCTATACAGGTGTGTCTCTGTGTCCTACCTATACAGGTGTGTCTGTGTGTACTACCTGTACAGGTGTGTCTCTGTGTCCTACCTATACAGGTGTGTCTCTGTGTCCTACCTATACAGGTGTGTCTGTGTGTCCTACCTATACAGGTGTGTCTGTGTGTCCTACCTATACAGGTGTGTCTCCATGTCCTACCTATACAGGTGTGTCTGTGTGTCCTACCTATACAGGTGTGTCTGTGTGTCCTACCTATACAGGTGTGTCTCCATGTCCTACCTATACAGGTGTGTCTCTGTGTCCTACCTATACAGGTGTGTCTCTGTGTTCTACCTATACAGGTGTGTCTCTGTGTCCTACCTATACAGGTGTGTCTCTGTGTTCTACCTATACAGGTGTGTCTCTGTGTCCTACCTATACAGGTGTGTCTCTGTGTTCTACCTATACAGGTGTGTCTCTGTGTCCTACCTATACATGTGTGTCTCTGTGTTCTACCTATACAGGTGTGTCTGTGTGTCCTACCTATACAGGTGTGTCTGTGTTTCCTACCTATACAGGTGTGTCTGTGTGTCCTACCTATACAGGTGTGTCTGTGTGTCCTACCTATGCAGGTGTGTCTGTGTGTCCTACCTATACAGGTGTGTCTCCATGTCCTACCTATACAGGTGTGTCTGTGTGTCCTACCTATACAGGTGTGTCTGTGTGTCCTACCTATACAGGTGTGTCTGTGTGTCCTACCTATACAGGTGTGTCTGTGTGTCCTACCTATACAGGTGTGTCTGTGTGTCCTACCTATGCAGGTGTGTCTCTGTGTCCTACCTATACAGGTGTGTCTCTGTGTCCTACCTGTACAGGTGTGTCTCTGTGTCCTACCTATACAGGTGTGTCTCTGTGTCCTACCTGTACAGGTGTGTCTGTGTGTACTACCTGTACAGGTGTGTCTCTGTGTCCTACCTATACAGGTGTGTCTCTGTGTCCTACCTATACAGGTGTGTCTGTGTGTCCTACCTATACAGGTGTGTCTGTGTGTCCTACCTATACAGGTGTGTCTCCATGTCCTACCTATACAGGTGTGTCTCTGTGTCCTACCTATACAGGTGTGTCTCTGTGTCCTACCTATACAGGTGTGTCTCCATGTCCTACCTATACATGTGTGTCTCCATGTCCTACCAATACAGGTGTGTCTCTGTGTCCTACCTATACAGGTGTGTCTCTGTGTCCTACCTATACATGTGTGTCTCCATGTCCTACCTATACAGGTGTGTCTCTGTGTCCTACCTATACAGGTGTGTCTCTGTGTCCTACCTATACAGGTGTGTCTCTGTGTCCTACCTATACATGTGCGTCGCCATGTCCTACCTATACATGTGTGTCTCCATGTCCTACCTATACAGGTGTGTCTGTGTGTCCTACCTATACATGTGTGTCTCCATGTCCTACCTATACAGGTGTGTCTCTGTGTCCTACCTATACAGGTGTGTCTCTGTGTCCTACCTATACAGGTGTGTCTCCATGTCCTACCTATACATGTGTGTCTCCATGTCCTACCTATACAGGTGTGTCTGTGTGTCCTACCTATACAGGTGTGTCTGTGTGTCCTACCTATACAGGTGTGTCTGTGTGTCCTACCTATACAGGTGTGTCTCCATGTCCTACCTATACAGGTGTGTCTCCATGTTCTACCTATACAGGTGTGTCTCTGTGTCCTACCTATACAGGTGTGTCTGTGTGTTCTACCTATACAGGTGTGTCTGTGTGTCCTACCTATACAGGTGTGTATGTGTGTCCTACCTATACAGGTGTGTGTCCTACCTATACAGGTGTGTCTCTGTGTTCTACCTATACAGGTGTGTCTCTGTGTCCTACCTATACAGGTGTGTCTGTGTGTTCTACCTATACAGGTGTGTCTGTGTGTCCTACCTATACAGGTGTGTCTGTGTGTCCTACCTATACAGGTGTGTGTCCTACCTATACAGGTGTGTCTCTGTGTTCTACCTATACAGGTGTGTCTCTGTGTTCTACCTATACAGGTGTGTCTCTGTGTCCTACCTATACAGGTGTGTCTCTGTGTTCTACCTATACAGGTGTGTCTGTGTGTCCTACCTATACAGGTGTGTCTGTGTTTCCTACCTATACAGGTGTGTCTGTGTGTCCTACCTATACAGGTGTGTCTCTGTGTCCTACCTATACAGGTGTGTCTGTGTGTCCTACCTATACAGGTTTGTCTGTGTGTCCTACCTATACAGGTGTGTCTGTGTGTCCTACCTGTACAGGTGTGTCTGTGTGTCCAATCTATACAGGTGTGTCTGTGTGTCCTACCTATACAGGTGTGTCTGTGTGTCCTACCTATACAGGTATGTCTGTGTGTCCTACCTATACAGGTGTGTCTGTGTGTCCTACCTATACAGGTGTGTCTGTGTGTCCTACCTATACAGGTGTGTCTGTGTGTCCTACCTATACAGGTGTGTCTGTGTGTCCTACCTATACAGGTGTGTCTGTGTGTCCTACCTATACAGGTGTGTCTGTGTGTCCTACCTATACAGGTGTGTCTGTGTGTCCTACCTATACAGGTGTGTCTGTGTGTCCTACCTATGCAGGTGTGTCTGTGTGTCCTACCTATACAGGTGTGTCTGTGTGTCCTACCTATACAGGTGTGTCTGTGTGTCCTACCTATACAGGTGTGTCTGTGTGTCCTACCTATACAGGTGTGTCTCCATGTCCTACCTATACAGGTGTGTCTCCATGTTCTACCTATACAGGTGTGTCTCTGTGTCCTACCTATACAGGTGTGTCTGTGTGTTCTACCTATACAGGTGTGTCTGTGTGTCCTACCTATACAGGTGTGTATGTGTGTCCTACCTATACAGGTGTGTGTCCTACCTATACAGGTGTGTCTCTGTGTTCTACCTATACAGGTGTGTCTCTGTGTCCTACCTATACAGGTGTGTCTGTGTGTTCTACCTATACAGGTGTGTCTGTGTGTCCTACCTATACAGGTGTGTCTGTGTGTCCTACCTATACAGGTGTGTGTCCTACCTATACAGGTGTGTCTCTGTGTTCTACCTATACAGGTGTGTCTCTGTGTTCTACCTATACAGGTGTGTCTCTGTGTCCTACCTATACAGGTGTGTCTCTGTGTTCTACCTATACAGGTGTGTCTGTGTGTCCTACCTATACAGGTGTGTCTGTGTTTCCTACCTATACAGGTGTGTCTGTGTGTCCTACCTATACAGGTGTGTCTCTGTGTCCTACCTATACAGGTGTGTCTGTGTGTCCTACCTATACAGGTGTGTCTGTGTGTCCTACCTATACAGGTGTGTCTGTGTGTCCTACCTGTACAGGTGTGTCTGTGTGTCCAATCTATACAGGTGTGTCTGTGTGTCCTACCTATACAGGTGTGTCTGTGTGTCCTACCTATACAGGTATGTCTGTGTGTCCTACCTATACAGGTGTGTCTGTGTGTCCTACCTATACAGGTGTGTCTGTGTGTCCTACCTATACAGGTGTGTCTGTGTGTCCTACCTATACAGGTGTGTCTGTGTGTCCTACCTATACAGGTGTGTCTGTGTGTCCTACCTATACAGGTGTGTCTGTGTGTCCTACCTATACAGGTGTGTCTGTGTGTCCTACCTATACAGGTGTGTCTGTGTGTCCTACCTATGCAGGTGTGTCTGTGTGTCCTACCTATACAGGTGTGTCTGTGTGTCCTACCTATACAGGTGTGTCTGTGTGTCCTACCTATGCAGGTGTGTCTCTGTGTCCTACCTATACAGGTGTGTCTCTGTGTCCTACCTGTACAGGTGTGTCTCTGTGTCCTACCTATACAGGTGTGTCTCTGTGTCCTACCTGTACAGGTGTGTCTCTGTGTCCTACCTGTACAGGTGTGTCTCTGTGTCCTACCTATACAGGTGTGTCTCTGTGTCCTACCTGTACAGGTGTGTCTCTGTGTCCTACCTGTACAGGTGTGTCTCTGTGTCCTACCTGTACAGGTGTGTCTCTGTGTCCTACCTATACAGGTGTGTCTCTGTGTCCTACCTGTACAGGTGTGTCTCCGTGTCCTACCTATACAGCTGGGTACCGAGGAGTTCCAGTTAGCCAGGGCGTTGGGGACAGTCAGACACTCTATGGCGGGTGATCCCTCTAATACGTATCCAGGGGAACACTCAAAGCGGATCACGGCTCCCACAGCAAAGCTGTTCCCCATCCTCCTCCCGTTCCTGGGCTCTGGGACTGAAGTACACTGGGTGGCGCTGGTCCTCGGCACCGCTGTCGAGGAAGAGAAGGAGAGCGTTGTCTGGGCAATGTAGCTTTACCAAGTACTGATTATCTAGGAGCCTGAGAGCCTATAGTTAACCCTGTAGCACAGTTAACCCTCAAAGTTAGAGATCTGTAGTTAACACTGTAGCACAGTTAACCCTCATAGTTAGAGATCTGTAGTTAACACTGTAGCACAGTTAAAACGCATAGTTAGAGATCTATAGTTAACTCTATAGCACAGTTAAACCTCATAGTTAGAGACCTGTAGTTAACCCTGTAGCACAGTTAAACCTCATAGTTAGAGACCTGTAGTTAACCCTGTACCACAGTTAACCCTCATAGTTAGAGACCTGTAGTTAACCCTGTAGCACAGTTAAACCTCATAGTTAGAGACCTGTAGTTAACCCTGTAGCACAGTTAAACCTCATAGTTAGAGATCTATAGTTAACTCTATAGCACAGTTAAACCTCATAGTTAGAGACCTGTAGTTAACCCTGTAGCACAGTTAAACCTCATAGTTAGAGATCTATAGTTAACTCTATAGCACAGTTAACCCTCATAGTTAGAGATCTATAGTTAACCCTGTACCACAGTTAAACCTCATAGTTAGAGACCTGTAGTTAACCCTGTAGCACAGTTAACCCTCATAGTTAGAGATCTATAGTTAACTCTATAGCACAGTTAACCCTCATAGTTAGAGATCTATAGTTAACTCTATACCACAGCCCTCATAGTTAGAGATCTATAGTTAACCCTGTAGCACAGTTAACCCTCATAGTTAGAGATCTATAGTTAACCCTGTAGCACAGTTAAACCTCATAGTTAGAGACCCGTAGTTAACTCTGTAGCACAGTTAACCCTCATAGTTAGAGATCTATAGTTAACTCTATAGCACAGTTAACCCTCATAGTTAGAGATCTATAGTTAACCCTGTAGCACAGTTAACCCTCATAGTTAGAGATCTATAGTTAACCCTGTAGCACAGTTAACCCTCATAGTTAGAGATCTATAGTTAACCCTGTAGCACAGTTAAACCTCATAGTTAGAGACCCGTAGTTAACTCTGTAGCACAGTTAAACCTCATAGTTAGAGACCCGTAGTTAACCCTGTAGCACAGTTAACCCTCATAGTTAGAGATCTATAGTTAACTCTATACCACAGCTCTCATAGTTAGAGATCTATAGTTAACCCTGTAGCACAGTTAACCCTCATAGTTAGAGATCTATAGTTAACCCTGTAGCACAGTTAAACCTCATAGTTAGAGACCCGTAGTTAACTCTGTAGCACAGTTAACCTTCATAGTTAGAGATCTATAGTTAACTCTATAGCACAGTTAACCCTCATAGTTAGAGATCTATAGTTAACCCTGTAGCACAGTTAACCCTCATAGTTAGAGATCTATAGTTAACCCTGTAGCACAGTTAACCCTCATAGTTAGAGATCTATAGTTAACCCTGTAGCACAGTTAAACCTCATAGTTAGAGACCCGTAGTTAACTCTGTAGCACAGTTAAACCTCATAGTTAGAGACCCGTAGTTAACCCTGTAGCACAGTTAACCCTCATAGTTAGAGATCTATAGTTAACTCTATAGCACAGTTAACCCTCATAGTTAGAGATCTATAGTTTACTCTATACCACAGCCCTCATAGTTAGAGATCTATAGTTAACCCTGTAGCACAGTTAACCCTCATAGTTATAGATCTATAGTTAACCCTGTAGCACAGTTAAACCTCATAGTTAGAGACCCGTAGTTAACCCTGTAGCACAGTTAACCCTCATAGTTAGAGATCTATAGTTAACTCTATAGCACAGTTAACCCTCATAGTTAGAGATCTATAGTTAACCCTGTAGCACAGTTAACCCTCATAGTTAGAGATCTATAGTTAACCCTGTAGCACAGTTAACCCTCATAGTTAGAGATCTATAGTTAACCCTGTACCACAGTTAAACCTCATAGTTAGAGACCTGTAGTTAACCCTGTAGCACAGTTAACCCTCATAGTTAGAGATCTATAGTTAACTCTATAGCACAGTTAACCCTCATAGTTAGAGATCTATAGTTAACTCTATACCACAGCTCTCATAGTTAGAGATCTATAGTTAACCCTGTAGCACAGTTAACCCTCATAGTTAGAGATCTATAGTTAACCCTGTAGCACAGTTAAACCTCATAGTTAGAGACCCGTAGTTAACTCTGTAGCACAGTTAACCCTCATAGTTAGAGATCTATAGTTAACCCTGTACCACAGTTAAACCTCATAGTTAGAGACCTGTAGTTAACCCTGTAGCACAGTTAACCCTCATAGTTAGAGATCTATAGTTAACTCTATAGCACAGTTAACCCTCATAGTTAGAGATCTATAGTTAACTCTATACCACAGCCCTCATAGTTAGAGATCTATAGTTAACCCTGTAGCACAGTTAACCCTCATAGTTAGAGATCTATAGTTAACCCTGTAGCACAGTTAAACCTCATAGTTAGAGACCCGTAGTTAACTCTGTAGCACAGTTAACCCTCATAGTTAGAGATCTATAGTTAACTCTATAGCACAGTTAACCCTCATAGTTAGAGATCTATAGTTAACCCTGTAGCACAGTTAACCCTCATAGTTAGAGATCTATAGTTAACCCTGTAGCACAGTTAACCCTCATAGTTAGAGATCTATAGTTAACCCTGTAGCACAGTTAAACCTCATAGTTAGAGACCCGTAGTTAACTCTGTAGCACAGTTAAACCTCATAGTTAGAGACCCGTAGTTAACCCTGTAGCACAGTTAACCCTCATAGTTAGAGATCTATAGTTAACTCTATAGCACAGTTAACCCTCATAGTTAGAGATCTATAGTTAACCCTGTACCACAGTTAAACCTCATAGTTAGAGACCTGTAGTTAACCCTGTAGCACAGTTAACCCTCATAGTTAGAGATCTATAGTTAACTCTATAGCACAGTTAACCCTCATAGTTAGAGATCTATAGTTAACTCTATACCACAGCTCTCATAGTTAGAGATCTATAGTTAACCCTGTAGCACAGTTAACCCTCATAGTTAGAGATCTATAGTTAACCCTGTAGCACAGTTAAACCTCATAGTTAGAGACCCGTAGTTAACTCTGTAGCACAGTTAACCTTCATAGTTAGAGATCTATAGTTAACTCTATAGCACAGTTAACCCTCATAGTTAGAGATCTATAGTTAACCCTGTAGCACAGTTAACCCTCATAGTTAGAGATCTATAGTTAACCCTGTAGCACAGTTAACCCTCATAGTTAGAGATCTATAGTTAACCCTGTAGCACAGTTAAACCTCATAGTTAGAGACCCGTAGTTAACTCTGTAGCACAGTTAAACCTCATAGTTAGAGACCCGTAGTTAACCCTGTAGCACAGTTAACCCTCATAGTTAGAGATCTATAGTTAACTCTATAGCACAGTTAACCCTCATAGTTAGAGATCTATAGTTTACTCTATACCACAGCCCTCATAGTTAGAGATCTATAGTTAACCCTGTAGCACAGTTAACCCTCATAGTTATAGATCTATAGTTAACCCTGTAGCACAGTTAAACCTCATAGTTAGAGACCCGTAGTTAACCCTGTAGCACAGTTAACCCTCATAGTTAGAGATCTATAGTTAACTCTATAGCACAGTTAACCCTCATAGTTAGAGATCTATAGTTAACCCTGTAGCACAGTTAACCCTCATAGTTAGAGATCTATAGTTAACCCTGTAGCACAGTTAACCCTCATAGTTAGAGATCTATAGTTAACCCTGTAGCACAGTTAAACCTCATAGTTAGAGACCCGTAGTTAACTCTGTAGCACAGTTAACCCTCATAGTTAGAGATCTATAGTTAACTCTATAGCACAGTTAACCCTCATAGTTAGAGATCTATAGTTAACCCTGTAGCACAGTTAACCCTCATAGTTAGAGATCTATAGTTAACCCTGTAGCACAGTTAACCCTCATAGTTAGAGATCTATAGTTAACCCTGTAGCACAGTTAAACCTTATAGAAACTATATTTAAGGACACGGCACATACAAACACACACTTGAAGGCACGCACACGCGCTTGCACACACACAAACGTATACACACACACACACACACACACACACACACACACACACACACACACACACACACACACACACACACACACACACACACACACACACACACACACACACACACACACACACACACACAGACACACACAAACACATAGAAACGTGGTAGAGGATTGGTACCGTGCTAAGGTACTCCTGTGCCTAAAAGCTCAGTCATCCATTATGTAGAGTAACAGGCCTGTTAGAACAGGCTGAGAGGGAAGCACAAAGGTACAGAGAGGAGAGAGATGTACTCCAGTGTGTGTGTGTGTGTGTGTGTGTGTGTGTGTGTGTGTGTGTGTGTGTGTGTGTGTGTGTGTGTGTGTGTGTGTGTGTGTGTGTGTGTGTGTGTGTGTGTGTGTGTGTGTGTGTGTGTGTGTGTGTGTGTGTGTGTGTCTTACCTTGATACACCAGGTGGAATCCTTTGGAGCTGGATTGGCCTTTGGAGGTGAATCGGATCAGAACCTGATTGGACGTTGCCAACGGCAGCGACTCACCTGAGAAAGAGAGAATGAGACAGGTGAGGGGAGTGAGAGAGGGAAAGGAGAGAGAGGTGAGAGACGAGGAGGGAGAGGAGGAAGAGATGAAGAGGAGTGAGAGAGGAGGAGGAAGAGGAGTGAGAGGAGGAGGTGGAAGAGAGGAGGAGGAAGAGGAGGGAGATAGGAGGAGGAAGAGAGGAGGAGGAAGAGAGGAGGAGGAGGAAGAGAGGAAGAGGAGGAAGAGAGGAGGAGGAAGAGGAGGGAGATAGGAGGAGGAAGAGAGGAGGAGGAAAAGAGGAGGAGGAGGAAGAGGAGGGAGAGAGGAGGAGGAAGAGGAGGGAGAGAGGAGGAGGAAGAGGAGTGAGAGGAGGAGGAGGAAGAGGAGGGAGAGAGGAGGAGGAAGAGGAGGGAGAGAGGAGGGGGACGAGGAGGGAGAGGAGTGAGAAGAGGAGGGCGAGGAAAGAGAGAGGAGGAGGAAGAGGAGGGAGAGAGGAGGAAGAGAGGAGGAGGAAGAGGAGTGAGAGACGAGGAGGAAGAGGATAATGAAGAGGAAGGAGAGAGGGAGGAAGAGGAGTGAGTGACGGAGACAGATAAACCTAGATAAAACACAGGAACAATATGTGTAGGGTAATGAATCCTGAGAAACAGATGCAGCCAGCTAAAATAAAGTAATGACATGTTGGAGAATACTTCATCAATCCGTGGAGGCAAGCTAGTAGTAGCTAGTAGTCACTAGTATTCACTAGTAGTAGCTAGTAGTCACTAGTATTCACTAGTAGTAGCTAGTAGTCACTAGTAGTAGCTAGTAGTCACTAGTATTCACTAGTAGTAGCTAGTAGTCACTAGTATTCACACTAGTAGTCACTAGTAGTAGCTAGTAGTCACTAGTATTCACTAGTAGTAGCTAGTAGTCACTAGTATTCACTAGTAGTAGCTAGTAGTCACTAGTAGTAGCTAGTAGTCACTAGTATTCACTAGTAGTAGCTAGTAGTCACTAGTAGTAGCTAGTAGTCACTAGTATTCACTAGTAGTAGCTAGTAGTCACTAGTAGTAGCTAGTAGTCACTAGTATTCACTAGTAGTAGCTAGTAGTCACTAGTATTCACTAGTAGTAGCTAGTAGTCACTAGTAGTAGCTAGTAGTCACTAGTATTCACTAGTAGTAGCTAGTAGTCACTAGTATTCACTAGTAGTAGCTAGTAGTCACTAGTAGTAGCTAGTAGTCACTAGTATTCACTAGTAGTAGCTAGTAGTCACTAGTATTCACTAGTAGTAGCTAGTAGTCACTAGTAGTAGCTAGTAGTCACTAGTATTCACTAGTAGTAGCTAGTAGTCACTAGTATTCGCTAGTAGTCTTAGTGCTGCCTTTGACACCATCGATCACCACATTCTTTTGGAGAGACTGGAAACCCAAATTGGTCTACACGGACAAGTTCTGGCCTGGTTTAGATCTTACCTGTCGGAAAGATATCAGTTTGTCTCTGTGAATGGTCTGTCCTCTGACAAATCAACTGTACATTTCGGTGTTCCTCAAGGTTCCGTTTTAGGACCACTATTGTTTTCACTATATATTTTACCTCTTGGTGATGTTATTCGAAAACATAATGTTAACTTTCACTGCTATGCGGATGACACACAGCTGTACATTTCAATGAAACATGGTGAAGCCCCAAAATTGCCCTCGCTAGAAGCCTGTGTTTCAGACATAAGGAAGTGGATGGCTGAAAACTTTCTACTTTTAAACTCGGACAAAACAGAGATGCTTGTTCTAGGTCCCAAGAAACAAAGAGATCTTCTGTTAAATCTGACAATTCATCTTGATGGTTGTAAAGTCGTCTCAAATAAAACTGTGAAGGACCTCGGCGTTACTCTTGACCCTGATCTCTCTTTTGACGAACATATCAAGACTGTTTCAAGGACAGCTTTTTTCCATCTACGTAACATTGCAAAAATCAGAAATTTTCTGTCCAAAAATGATGCAGAAAAATTAATCCATGCATTTGTTACTTCTAGGTTAGACTACTGCAATGCTCTACTTTCCGGCTACCCGGATAAAGCACTAAATAAACTTCAGTTAGTGCTAAATACGGCTGCTAGAATCCTGACTAGAACCAAGAAATTTGATCATATTACTCCAGTGCTAGCTTCCCTACACTGGCTTCCTGTTAAGGCAAGGGCTGATTTCAAGGTTTTACTGTTAACCTATAAAGCGTTACATGGGCTTGCTCCTACCTATCTTTCCGAGTTGGTCCTGCCGTACATACCAATACATACGCTACGGTCACAAGACGCAGGCCTCCTAATTGTCCCTAGAATTTCTAAGCAAACAGCGGGAGGCAGGGCTTTCTCCTATAGATCTCCATTTTTATGGAACAGTCTGCCTACCCATGTGAGAGACGCAGACTCGGTCTCAACCTTTAAGTCTTTACTGAAGACTTATCTCTTCAGTAGGTCATATGATTGAGTGTAGCCTGGCCCAGGAGTGTGAAGGTGAACGGAAAGGCTCTGGAGCAACGAACCGCCCTTGCTGTCTCTGCCAGGCCGGTTCCCCTCTCTCCACTGGGATTCTCTGCCTCTAACCCTGTTACAGGGGCTGAGTCACTGGCTTGCTGGTGCTCTTTCATGCCGTCCCTAGGAGGGGTGCGTCACTTGAGTGGGTTGAGTTACTGACGTGATCTTCCTGTCTGGGTTGGCGCCCCCCCTTGGTTTGTGCTGTGGTGGAGACCTTTGTGGGCTATACTCGGCCTTGTCTCAGGATTGTAGGTTGGTGGTTGAGGATTTCCCTCTAGTGGTGCGGGGGCTGTGCTTTGGCAAAGTGGGTGGGGTTATATCCTTCCTATTTGGCCCTGTCCGGGGGTTTCTTCGGATGGGGCCACAGTGTCTCCTGACCGCTCCTGTCTCAGCCTCCAGTATTTATGCTGCAGTAGTTTGTGTCGGGGGGCTAGGGTCAGTTACATGGGCTTGCTTCTCCTGTCTTATCCAGTGTCCTGTGTGAATTTAAGTATGCTCTGTCTAATTCTCTCGTTCTCTCTTTCTCTCGGAGGACCTGAGCCCTAGGACCATACGTCGGGACTACCGGCCGTGGTGACTCCTTGCTGTCCCCAGTCCGCCTGGCCTTGCTGCTATTCCAGTTTCAACTGTTCTGCCTGCGGTCATGGAACCCCTACCTGTCCCAGACCTGCTGTTTTCAACTCTTAATGATCGGCTATGAAAAGCCAACTGAGATTTATTCCTGATTATTATTTGACCATGCTTGTCATTTATGGAAATTTTGAAAATCTTGGCTCTCTCTAATTTTCTCCTTCTCTCTTTCTTTCTCTCGGAGGACCTGGGCCCTAGGACCATGCGTCGGGACTGCCGCCCGTGGTGACTCCTTGCTGTCCCCAGTCCGCCTGGCCTTGCTGCTATTCCAGTTTCAGCTGTTCTGCCTGCGGTTATGGAACCGCCACCTGTCCCAGACCTGTTGTTTTTCAACTCTTGATGATCGGCTATGAAAAGCCAACTGAAAATTATTCATGATTATTATTTGACCATGCTTGTCACTTATGAACATTTTTGAACATCTTGGCATAGTTCTGTTATAATCTCCACCCGGCACAGCCAGAAGAGGACTGGCCACCCCTCATAGCCTGGTTCCTCTCTAGGTTTCTTCCTAGGTTTTGGCCTTTCTAGGGAGTTTTTTTCCTAGCCACCGTGCTTCTACACCTGCATTACTAGCTGTTTGGGGTTTTAGGCTGGGTGTCTGTACAGCACTTCGAGATATTACCTGATGTACGAAGGGCTATATAAAATAAAATTGATTGATTGATTGATAGTCACT